>NW_027555514.1:180440629-180500629 GCF_003287225.1 Phascolarctos cinereus | reverse complement strand
GTTTGAGTAGGCAATATAACAGGCTATTAGTGGTAGACCTAATGCATATCCTAGCCAGCCATATATTCATCTTCAATATTTTCCCTTCATGATTGATTACATGATCTATCTGTCCCTTATTAAAGCTTGGCTAGACCTAGAAGTTTTTTTTCCCTTTTTTAAATAACTGGAACTCTAGTTTTCCTATTTCCCTCTAAATCAATGGAGGTGGATTAAGGGACAGCACTTATTGATGTCATGGTAGGACCTAAAAAGAAATTTGCAAACTTTAAAGTACCTATAAATGCTAGCTATAATCACCACCACCACCATCATCATTATTATTATTTCTTCAATTTTCTGACAAACACAGATTAAGTCCTTTCCTAACCTGCTGTTTGAAATTTTCTACGGCCAAAAAAAAAAAAGTCTTAACCCCCCCCCCCCCCCCCCCGCCGGCTAAACTGGCAATCAGCCTCTCCAGAGTTAGGTAGGCTGAGGATGAGACATATGTAGTCTGTTACCAGACCTGGACTTCATCTTCATTTTCATCTTGCTAGCTCTTGCTGGGGCTTGTACTCCATTATGATAGTTTTTGAGAACCAAAAGTCACCTCCACATCATGGTGGAACAGAGATATAGTGATTTAGTGGAATTTTCCACAGCATTTTATTGAAGTTTTTCAAAAAAATAATGTTAAAATGATGCAAACAGCTTAAAACTACAATGAAATGTGTACACACACATACACACACACACACACGTGCGCGCACACACACATGTATAATACAACGAAATGTTATAATGAAAATCAAACTGAAAAGCATTGATGTGCTTAGGGTGAACTGATCTTTGGGCAGACTTGCTACCAAATTGTAACTCTGATGTCTATTTGTGTTGAAGACAATGACTGCAAAATGCAAATTCTGACATGTCCTAATGAAGTGGAAAGGTTTGCTTAGAGCAGCGCTTCTTACCCTGAGTTCTATGAATTCCCCAAAGGGCCTCTCAATAGATTTCAGGGGGTATGTGAACTTGAATGTGGTTAAAAAATACATATTTATTTTTACCAGCTTCTAACTAAAATGTAATATTTATTTATATTATGAACATAGATAATAAATATTATTCTGAGAAGGAATTCATATGCTTCATCATACTGCCAAAGGGGTACATTATGCAAAAGAGTCTAAGAACCCCTGGCTTTGAGTATGGTGGATCTAGAAATGAACTGCCTGTCTATTTTCTAGTCTAAAGCAACATAACATTCACTTAATCATCCAAGGGCCAGACTAGTTCATCACCTAGGCAAAGGTTAGTCTGAATGTTTTTGACCTCAGACCAGCTCCTTTGCCAATAAAGACAGTTGTCTATGGCATAGAAGGCTGGCAACTTGCATGGGTAAAGAGAATTCCTTTATCTGGTGAAATTATTAGTTGAGAATTGAAAAATTTTCAAAGTTTCAGTAGTATTGTAGAATTTAATTTCAATTAACTATTTTGAAGTGTTTTTTTTTTTAACTGGCCGTGTGAAGCCCATTTTAGAAGTGGGTAAAAAAAAAAGTTGCCACAAAACATATGATAGTCAGGATACCTGAACATGTTCTGAATCAGAGAGAGCTAGGGCCCTAACTCTTCCAACATATATTTCTAGAAGGAGGCTCACCAAGACCCAACATGTACTGGCATCAGGTATATTACACTGCTGTAAGGGGTGGGCCCTCATTAATCAGTTCCCCATTATACATGAATGACTTCATTTTAAATATAAACCTGCATTTCAGTGTAACTGGGCAGTCATGTACAAACACCACTTTTTTTTTTCTACCCTATTTCTTGTGTAAGGCCAGACAAAAGACAAACAGAAGTCTCTGTCTGGGACCCCAGAGCCAAAAACTGATTAGCAAATTAGGAAATCTCCATTTCCTCTCATAGAATATAGCAAAATGATCCTGAGGCCAATGGCAGCCTGTTTGTAAATTAAGTATGACCATAGGTTTTCTATATTCTATATAAAGCCCTAAGGCCCATTTTTATGGGCTAACCATTGCTTCTCCATGCCACAACTTCTAATCCAGGATCAAAGAAAAAAAATTTTTTTTTATTAACTTGTGCCCTTAAGTACAACAGGGGGGCTTTTAGCACAACATGAGCATTGACAGTAATTATATGATTACAGGAATCAGAAAGGAAGGTGAATCATGCATGAGTTTGAGGCAAAAAGGACTATGATCTCTTTGTACATTAGTAGAAGTACCAGAAAATAGTTCTGGCTAGTGGTGAGGAACCACCTGAAATAACTTTGGGAATGTTATATGACCAATTAATTGCAGACTAGGAGAAAACAGATTTGGCTGGATATTTTTAACTTCCAGAAAATAACTGTATTTTATATTTTCTTTCTTATCTGGCCTTCAATCTGGAAAAAAAGAAAAAAAAGTACTTTGACTATTTGTCTTAATTACAATAAATGTATAGTCAACTTCTAAGTGTAAATTTACCCTTGAGAGGTAGTGTGGTATGAAGAAGTATAATGCTATAGAAGTGATGGCAACTCTGTTCTATTTAACATCTATTTGTTATTCATTTAGCTAAAGAATGTCAGAGTCATGATTTGTACCAGGTCTCCTGACTGTAGGGCCATCACTCTTTCTTGTGTGCCATGTTGCTTTCTAGATGATTTCAATTCAGCAACCATGTAAGTCTTTCTAAATTGAAAGATTTATCCCTTTTCCTTTGGGAAAATATGAATCTAATGTAGCATATTTAGATATGAAAAACAATTCTGTCTAGGCTGATGCCTTTCATGAATCAGAGAAGTAAAACTAAGAGGAGAAACAGGAAAGACATGCAGGAGAGTGAAAAGGAAACAACAAAGGAGGGGGGGAAAGTTTTTATTGTCCCTAATATATGCCAAGTACTGTGCTAAGTGCTTTATAAATAGTATATCATTTGATCCTCACAGCCACCCTGGTTAGGTAGGTGCTATTATTGTTCCAATTTAAAAGTTGAGGAAATTGAGGCAGAAAGAGATTAAGTGACTTGCCCAGGGTCATACAGCTAGTTGGTATGTGAGGCAGGAGTGGGATGAAGAAGTTAATTAGAAGTATGAGTATATGCCAAAGGTAGATATATTAGGGAAATGCAACATTCTAAGTTATCAGATGTGTATTTCATCCTCTTCAGCGTAGACAATTGGGACTTAACTGTAGATGGATCATGATATCTAGCATTGTGGATACACCAGTATAGCAAGTAGGCCACGCATTTGTATATTCATTTATATCTGTTTGATGACTTTCACAATTTTGAATTTCCTTTGCTCCTGTAGATTATCTAAAAACATACTTTATCTACCATCCTTAAAAAAACCCAGAACCCTCACTTGGTCTTACCATTCCTGCCAGCTATCATCCTGTATCTTTTATTACCTTCTTGAAAATGTCATAGACAAGTTGTACCTCCCTTTCATCTCTCCCTTACTTCTAAGTCCTCCACAGGCTTCCTATCTTATCATGCTACTGACACTGATCTCTCCAAAGTCACCAATGATCTCTTAACTGCCAAGCCTAATGGCCTTTTCTGAAGATTGGTTTCTCTTGTGCCCTCTGAAGCCTTTGACACTGTTGACTCCCCTCTTCTGAACATTCTCTTCTTTAGGTTGGTGGAGCACTGGTCTCTTGTGTCTCCTCTTACCTATATGAAAACTCCGTTGTTCTTTTTTTGCTGGTTCTTTCTTTCCAATACTTCGTAAAATCCCACCTTCTATGAGAAACCTTCCCTAATCCTTTTGAATGCTAGAACCTTTCCTCTGTTGATTATCTTCAATTTATCCCGTATATATCTTTTTTGTGTACAATTGATTTTATTGTTTCCAACATTAGACTGAGCTCCTTAAAAAACAGTGACCATGTTATGCCTTTGTGAGTATGTCAAACATTTAGTGCAGTGGCTGGTACATAATAGGCACTTAATAAATGCTTATTGATTGACAGGCCGCATTCTGTAACCATCCCTAAAGGATCTGTCCTGGGTCTTATTTTATAGTTTATATAATATTGCTTGGTGATCTCATCTCCTCCAGGGGGTTCAATGAGCATCTATGTGAATGATTCCTGAATCTATATATTCAGTTGTAACTTCTCTCCTGAGTTCAAGTGTTACATAATCAACCTCCTTTTGGACATCTCAAACTGGATATCCTTGAGATATCTCAAATTTATCATGTTCAAAACAGAAATCATTTTTCCACTCAAAGCCTTCTCCCCTCTTCCAAACATCTCTATTACTGCAGAGGGCATCACCATTCTCCCAATGACAGGTTTGAAATGTTTGTCTGATTCTTGACTTCCCTTTTGCATATAACTATATTCAATCTGTTGTCAAGTCTTGTTGATTCTACCTTCAAAATATCTCTTTTTTATATCCCTTTCCCTCCATTCCCACAGCTACTACCATCTCTCATCACCTTATGCCTGGACTTTTTTTTTTTCATAAATTAATTTATTTTAGTTTTCAACATTCACTTCCATAAGATTTTTTTAAAATTTTTTTCATTTTTAACATATGTATTTAAAACTTTGGGTTAAAATTTTCTCCCTTCCTCTCTCCCTACCCACCCTCATTGAAAAGGCAAGCAGCTCGATACAGGTTATAGATGTATAGTCATGCAAAGCACTTTCATAGTAGTCCTGTTGTGAAAAACTAAGTATATTTCCCTTTATCCTATCCTACCCCCCATTTGCTCTAGTCTCTCTTTTGACCCTGTCCCTCCTCAGAATTGTTTGCTTTTGATTATCCCCTCGCTCAATCTGCTCTCCCCTCTATCAACCCTGTGATCTCTTGTCCCTTCCCCCCTTATTTTCCTGTAGGGTAAAATATATTTCCATACCCCATTGTGTATGTTATTCCCTCCTTAGCCAAATCCTATAAGATTCACTCATTCCCTTTCACCATCCTCTTTTTCCCCTCCACTGCAAAAGCCTTTTCTTGTCTGTTTCATGTGAGATAATTTACCCCATTCTACTTCTCCCTTTCTCCTTCTCCCAGTATAATCCTCTCTCACCCCTTAATTTTATTTTCTAGATATCACCCCTTCATCTTCAACTCACCCTGTGCCCTCTATCTATAGATACCTACATATCATTTTTTCCTTCCTACTACCCTAATACTGAGAAAGGACTCATGAGTTACAAATATCATCTTTCCAGGCAGGAATGTAAACAGTTCAACATTAATAAGTCTTTTATGATTTCTCTTTCCTGTTTACCTCTTCCATGTTTCACTTGAGTCTTGTATTTGAAAGTCAAATTTTCTATTCAGCTCTGGTCTTTTCCTCAGGAATGCTTGAAAGTCCTATTTCATTGAATGACCATTTTTTACCCTGAAGGATTATACTCAGTTTTGCTGGGTAGGTGATTCTTGGTTGTAGTCCTATCTCCTTTGCCCTCTGTAATATCATACTCCATAGCCTCTGGTCCCTTAATGTAGAGGCTGCTAAATCTTGTGTTATCCTGATTGTGTTTCCACAATACTTGAATTGTTTCTTTCTGGCTGCTTGCAATATTTTCTCCTTGAGCTGGGAACTCTGGAATTTGGCTACAATATTCCTAGGAGTTTTCCTTTGGGGATCTCTTTCAGGAGGTGATCAGTGGAGTCTTTCAATTTCTATTTTGCCCTCTGGTTCTAAAATATCAGGGCAGTTTTCCTTGATAATTTCTTGAAAGATGATGTCTAGGCTCTTTTTTTGATCATGGCTTTCAGATAGTTCAATAATTTTTAAGTTCTCTCTCCCGGATCTATTTTCCAGGTCAGTTGTTTTTCCAGTG
The DNA here is from genome assembly GCF_003287225.1 of Phascolarctos cinereus. NCBI lineage: Eukaryota > Metazoa > Chordata > Mammalia > Diprotodontia > Phascolarctidae > Phascolarctos > Phascolarctos cinereus. Next base: position 180,494,823 of record NW_027555514.1, on the reverse strand, counting down.
AGATATTTTACATTCTCTTCCATTTTTTCATTCTTTTGGACTAATGTTACAGTGCCTTTATCTCTCAAATTGTCACTAGCTTCCAATTTCTCCATTCTAATTTTTAAGTATTTTCTTCAGTAAGCTTTTGGACTTCCTTTTCCATTTGGCCAATTTTGCTTTTTAGGGCATTCTTCTCCTCATTGGCTTTTTGGACCTTTTTTGCCATTTGGGTTAGGCTATTTATTAAGGTTATTTTTTTAAGGCAATTGGGGTTAAGTGACTTGCCCAGGGTCATACAGCTAGTAAGTGTCAAGTGTTTGGTCTGAGGCCAGATTTGAACTCGGGTCCTCCTGACTTCAGGGCTGGTGCTCTATCCACTGTGCCACCGAGCTGCCCCTAGGGTGTTATTTTCTTCAGTATTTTTTTGGGTCTCCTTTAGCATCACTCTCAGTTTTTCCTCTACTTCTCTTACTTGCTTCTCAAAATCCTTTTTGAGTTCTTCCATAGCCCAGGACCAATTCATATTTTTCTTAGAGGCTTTGGATGAAGGAGCTTTGGCTTCATTGTCTTCTTCTGGTTGTATGTTTCGATCTTCTTTGTCACCAAAGTAAGATAATATAATCTGACTGGTTTTGCGCTGCTTGCTTATGATCCTGGCCAATTACTTGAGTTATAAGCTCTTCGTTGAGGTAGGAGTCTTGTTTCCGGTGTGGAGAATGTTCTGTCCCAAGCTTCAGGGGTTTGGTGCAGCTGTTTTCAGAGATGCTTCTAGAGACCTGTAAATTTTCAGTTCTTCCAAGGTGCTATGATCAAGAGCAAGGCGTTTCCTCTTTTCCTGTCCTGTGCTCTGGTCTATGAGTGACCACAAGCACTCTTTTCTTTCTTGGAACTGTGAGATTTTTTTCCCCACAGCCACTACCAGCTCCACCACGCCAGCACTCCTCCTTACCCCAGAACCAGCACCCAGAACTGTGACCCAGATCCAAGCACAGGCAAAGCAAGAGAATCCTGCACCAGCAGAGATACCTGCAGTCCCCACTCTGATCAGCCACCCGATTCCCCCTCAGTCTGTGGGCCTGAAGCTCAGGAGTGAGCCACCACCCCGGGGCTAGCTCAGGAACTGGGGCTGAAACCCCACGCTCCTCTCTTGCCACCACAGAAACAGACTTTTCCCACTGACCTTCTAAGTTGTCTTAGACGTTCATGGGTTGAGGAGTCTGGAAACTGGCACAGCTGCCTATGATTCAGTCCTCTGAGGCCTGCTCCAGGTTCACTTTGGACTGCGCACCCACACTGCACCGCACTCTGCTGCCAGCTTGGCGCGATATACCTTTTTGCTCAATCATCCAGGTTGTTTTGGGCTGGAAATTTGTTTCACTCCATCTTTTTGTGGGTTCTGCTGCTTTAGAATTTGTTTAGAGCCATTTTTTATAGGTATTTGGGGGGCTTGGGGGAGAGCTCAAGCAAGTCACTGCTTTTACTCCACCATCTTGGCTCTGCCCTCCCTAAGATTTTGAGTTTTGTTTTCTCCCTCTCTCTCCCCTCCTTTCTCCCCAAGATGGCATGCAATCTCATATAGGCTTTACATAAAGATTCATGTCAAACATATTTTCATATTAGCCATGTTGTAAAGATGAATTAGAGCCAATGGGAGGAACCACGAGAAAGAAAAAAATGAAACAAAACCACAAAATGAAGAAGACCAAATAGCATACTTCCATCTGCATTCAGACTCCAAAGCTCCTAATTTTACCTTAACTTAATCCTCTAAAGGCCCTTAATTATGCCCAGGATCAACATAAAAGGCTCCCTCCTACTTTTCTTTCTTTTCTTTTTCTTTTCTTTTTAATTTATGGGATAAAACAAGCATTTCCATAATGCAGCATAATTTTTAAAAATGATTGCAAATCTATTATGTACAACTTGCTATTTCTTTTTTTGGTTATATTTTATTTTTTAAAATTAATTAATTTATTCTTAGTTTTTAACATTCACCTCCACATGATTTTGAGTTCTAAATTTTCTCCCCATCTCTCCCCTCCCTCCACCCCAAGATGGCATGCACTCTAAATATCCCTTCACCAAGTCTGCCCTCCCTTCTATTGCCCATTCCTTCTCTTATCCCCTTTCCCCTTCTATTTTCCTCTAGGGCAGGATGGATTTCTATACCCCATTGCCTGTATATTTTATTTCACACTTGCATGTGAAAACAATTTTTAACATTTTGTAATTTTGAATTCCAAATTCTCTCCCTTCTTCCCTCCCCACCCACCCTCATTGAGAAGGCAAGCAACTTGATATAGGTTATACATGAATAGTCATTCAAAACAATTCCATAATAGTCATGTTGTGAAAAACTAACTATATTTCCCTTTGTCCTATCCTGCCCCCTGTTTATTCTATTCCCTCTTTTGACCCTGTCCCTCCTCAAAAGTGTTTGCTTCTGATTACTCCCTTCCATAATCTGCTGTCCCCTCTATCATTCCCCTGCTCTTTTATCCCCTTCCTCCCTATTTTCCTGTAGGGTATGATAGCTTTCCATGCCCAGTTGAGTGTGTATGTTATTCCCTCCTTAAGCCAAATCCAAAGAGAATAAGATTCATTCCCTCTCACCTTCCCCTGTTTCCCCTCCACTGTAAAAGCCTCTTCTTGTCTGTTTTATGTGAGATAATTTACCCTATTCTACCTCTCCCTTTCTCCTTCTTCCAGTATAATCCTTTCTCACTCCTTAATTTTATTTTCCAGATATCACCCCTTCATCTTCAACTCACCCTGTGCCATCTATCTATCTATCTATCTATCTATCTATCTATCTATCTATCTATCTATCTATCTACATACATACATAAAATAATTTTTTCCCTCCAACTACCCTAATGCTGACAAAGGTCTGATGAGTTACAAACATCATCTTTCCATGCAGGAATGCAAACAGTTCAACTTTAATAAGTCCCTTATGATTTCTCTTTCATGATTATCTTTTTCTGCTTCTCTTGAGTCTTGCTTTTGAAAGTCAAATTTTGTATTCAGCTCTGAACTTTTCATCAAGAATGCTTGAAAGTCCTCTATTTCATCGAATGTCCATTTCCCCCCCGAAGGATTATACTCAGTTTTGCTGGGTAGATGATTCTTGGTTTTAATCCTAGCTCCTTTGACCTCAGGAATATCATATTCCAAGCCCTCTCATCCGTTAATATAGAAGCTGCTAAATCTTGCGTTATCCTGATTGTATTTCCATAATACTTGAATTGTTTTTTTCTGGCTGCTTGCAATATTTTCTCCTTGAGCTGGGAACTCTGGAATTTGGCTATCATATTCCTAGGAGTTTTCCTTTGGGGATCTCTTTCAGGAGGTGATTGGTGGTTTCTTTCAATTTCTATTTTACCTTCTGGTTCTAGTATATCAGGACAGTTGTCATTGATAATTTTTTGAAAGATGATGTCTAGGTTCTTTTTTAGATCATGGCTTTCAGTTAGTCCAATAATTTTTAAATTATGTCTCCTGGATCTATTTTCCAGGTCAGTTGTTTTTCCAATGAGATATTTCATATTGTCTTCTATTTTTTTTTTCCCATTCTTTTGGTTTTGCTTTATAATTTCTTGATTTCTCATGAAGTCATTAGCTTCCATTTGCTCCATTCTAATTTTAAAGGAATTATTTTTTTCGGTGAGATTTTGGACTTCCTTTTCCATTTTGGCCAATTCTGCTTTTTAAGGCATTCTCCTCATTGACTTTTTGGACCTCTTTTACCATTTGGTGTAGTCTGTTTTTTTAAGGTATTATTTCCTTTAGTATTTTTTTGGGTCTCCTTTAGCAGGCTGTTGACTTGTTTTTCATGATTTTCTTTTATCAGTCCCATTTCTCTTCCCATTTTTTTCCCTAGTTCTCTTACTTGCTTCTCAAAATCCTTTTTGAGCTATTCCATGGTTGGGATCAATTCCTATTTTTCTTGGATGCTTTGGATATAGGAGTTGACTTTGTTGTCTTCTTCTGGTTGTATGTTTTTATCTTCTTGGTCACCAAAGTAAGATTCTATAGTCTTGAGTTTTTTTGAGTTGTTTGCTCATGTTCCCAGGCAATTACTTGACTTTTTAACCCTTTGGTAAGGTTCCGCCCTGCTTCCAGTGTTGAGGATGTACTGTCACAAGCTTCACGGATTTTGTGTAGCTGTTTTCAGAGACACTTCTAGGAACCTATGAATTTTCAGTTCTTCTGGTGGTATGATCAAAGGAGAGGTGTTTACTCCTTTCCTGTCCTGTCCTTTGGTCTATGAGTGACCACAAGCACTCTTTTCTGCCTTGGAACTCTGAGTAGGATTTTCTCTTTCACACTACCACTAGCTCCACCAACCTGTGCTCCTCTTTATCCCAGGACCAGCACCCAGGACTGTGACCCAGATCCAAGCATGGGCAAAGCAAGAGAATCCTGCCTCAGTACCAGCAAAGAGGTCCCTGTAATCTCCCTGTGATCAGCTACTCGATCCCCCCACTGTCTGTAGGCAAAGAGGCCCAGAAGCAACCCCCACCCTAAGGCTGTACCAGGACTTGTTCTAGACCTTTGCTCCTCTCTCACCCAGGTCCAACAGACTTTCCTACTGACCTTCTAAGTTGTCTTTGGCATTTGTGGATTGAGAAGTCTGGAAACCACTACAGCTGCTAGTGATTCAGTCTCCTGAGGCCTGCTCCAGGTTCAGTGAGGCCAAGTCTTTGCCTGTATATCCCATACTGAACTGCCCTCCTCTCCCAGTCCGGTGCAACAAACCTTTCCTAGCAACCATACAGTTTTTCTTGGGTTGGAAAACCTTTTTAATTGAATGTAATGAAAATTATCCATTTTACACCTAATTTTGCTTTCTATCTTTTTTACTCATAAAATATTAACCTATCCCTAAGTCAGATAAGAATGTTTCATGTTCCAGTTTTCTTGTAATATCTCTTTTTATATTTAATTCAGGCATCTATTTTGACCTTATCTTGTAGATGATGTAAGATGTTGTTCTATGACCAGTTTCTGCCATGTTGCTTTCCAGTTTACCAACAATTTCCTTTTTACTAATAATATATTCTTATCCCAAAATCTTAAGCTTTACACTTGTCAAATACAAGATTATTATATCATTACCTGCTGCAAATTGTATGTCCACGCTATTCAATCAATCAATTTTTTCTATTTTTAGCTAGTACCAGATAATTTTGATGATTAATTGATAATTTAATAATCAATTTTTCATTTGTTCCTTTGATATTCTTGACGTTTTGTTTGTTGAAATGAATTTTATTATTTTTTCTAATTCAGTAAAATAATTTTTTTGTAATTTAATTGGGATGGCATTGGATATATAAATTAGTTTAGATAAAATTGTGATTGTTATTATGTTGACCCTGCCTATCCATGAAACAATTATTAATATTTAAATCTGATTTTATTTGTATAATTAAAAAAAAAATTTGGTTTCCATTGTTCCTGGGATTATTTTAGCAGGTGCACTCAGGTATTTTTACTGTCTAGAGTTATTTTAAATGGGTGTTTCTTACTACATGTTCTTGCAGGTTTCATTGTGATATATAGGAAGGCTGATGATTTATGTGGATTTACTTCATAACCTGCTGCTTTGCTAAAAATTACTAATTGTTTCAACTAGCTTTTTAGTTGAGTCTTTGAGATTTTCCAAATATATCATCATATCATCTACAAAAAGATAATTTTATTACCTTATTCCCTATTCTTATTCCTTTTTTTCTTTTTCTTCTTTTGTTGCTATTGCCAGGATGTCTAATACAATATTAAATGATATTTGTGACAGTGGGTGTCCTTGCTTCACCTCCTGATCTTACTTCGAAGGCTTCTAGTTTATCCCCATTACAAATAATGTTTGCTGATAGTTTTAGATAAATTTTTTTTTATCAGTTTAAGGAAAATCCATTTATACCAATATTTTCAAGAGTTTTAATAGAAGTGTTGTTCTTTATCAAAAGCTTTTTCTGATATAATCATATATATTACTTTTATTATTGATATAATAAATTATGCTAATATTTTTCCTTATGTTAAACTATCCCTGCATTCCTAGTATAAATCCCACTTAGTAATAATGTATGATTGCTTTAATATATTGTTGTAATCTTTTAGCTATTATTTCATTTAGGATTTTTGCATCTATATTCATTAATAAATTTGGTCTACACTTTTCCTTCTCTGTTTTTATTCTTCCTGCTTTAGATACCAGTATCATATTTGTTTCATAAAAGTTTGCCTATTATTCCCAATTATTTAATATTGGAATTAGTTGATCTTTAAATGTTTGATGGAATTCACTTGTAAATCAAATTCACTTGTAAATACAGACAGGATTTCATAAGATCTAGAAGCTTCTATACTAAAAGACTGAAAATCTTGGAATGTTATAGTTTGAAGAACAAAAGATCTAGGATCATATCCAAGGATAACTTATCTAGCAAAGTTGAGTATTATCATTCTTCCTACTTTTCTTATCTTCTCTTTTGTTTAATCTGTGTCTCTGGCTCTGTCACTCTGTCACTCTCTCTCTCTCTCTCTCTCTCTCTCTCTCTCTCTCTCTAATTGTATTGATGTATTTTTAACCTAACATTTATATATCACTCCTACTCTGTGAAAGGATTTTTTTAAAGTAACAGAGTAAAATACTTAAGCAAAATTAAAATTGTAGTCACCCCATCTGAAAATGCATGGAATATTTCCCTTTTGTAATACTCCTTGAAACTCTCTACTAACAAAACAAAACAAAACACAACACAACTAAACAAAAAAGCAACTAAGGGAAATCTATTTTCTCTCCCTCCCACTACCTGAAACATTGAAAAAAGAAATCCTTATAACAAATATTCATAGTCAGGTAAGGCAAATTCCCTCATTGCCTCTGTTTAAAATATACAAAGACAAACTCAGACGCATATATAAAGATATAAACACATATGCAATGCATATGTATAATAATACATAAGCAAATAGTATATTGTGTGTTCATATGTATGTATGTGTGTGTGTGTGTGTGTGTGTGTGTGTGTGTGCATGCAGTTGTTGTCTTTCATTCTAGAGGAGGACCAAAATTACATCACTGTGTTGAGGTCAAGGTACAAGTGTGTCTAACTGTGGAGAATCAGACCAGTATAAGACTGGAAGGCCCTACCATAGGTCAGGCACAAATAGTCCATATGAAAATTAGGAGTGGAGATATCTCTAAATTTGTGCGTCTCACATTTCCTTTGAGTTACTCTGTATGTGTGTGCATGTGTATACATACATATTATACATGTATACATACATATATACACATATATAATATGTCTTATTCTGTACCCTAATCTTTCACTCTTCTGTCAGGATGTGGATAATAGAATTTGTCATTGATTCTTTGGAATCAAATATGGTCTTTGTATTAATCATAGTTCTTATACCTTTCAAAGTTGTTTTTCTTTATAGCATTATTGTTATTGTATACATTGTCCTCTTAGTTCAGCTTATCTCATTTTTCTTCAGTTTATAAACATTTCAAAAATTGGTCATTTTTATAATATTGATTTTATAGTTCAAATTGTTTTCCTGGTTCTATTTGCTTAACTCAGCATCAGTTCATATAAATCTTTTCATATCTTGTTGAAATCATATATTTCCTCTTTTCTTATAACACAATAGTATTCCATAACATTCATATATTGTGACTTATTTGCCAATCATCAATTGTTGACATCTCTTTGGTTTTCAATTTTCTGCAACCATAAAAATTGCTGCAACAAATGTTTCTGTACATGTAAGACTTTTCCCCCCAATTTCTTTGATCTTTTTTGGGTATAGGCCAAGTTGCAGTATAGCTAAGTCAGAGTGCATATATTGTTTAGTAACTTTTTATTTATAATTCCAAAATGCTTTCTAGAATGGCTACATCTACATAGACCCACCAACACAAACTAAATGTGCATATTTTCCCACAGCCCTTCCAACATTTATCATTTTTTTCATCCTTGCCAATATAATGGGTACAAATTAGAACCTCAGAATTGCTTTAATTTGCATTTATCTAATTAGTAATGATTTGAACCTTTTTTTTTTTAATATGTCTATAGATAGCCTGGATTTCTTCCCTTGAAAACTGCCTGTTCATATTAGGTCATTTATCAATCAGGGAATACCTCTTATTATTTTATTTTATTAGTGTTTTATGTATTCTTTAGTACTTATTTATTCTTATTTATGGTATTTTCTTAATGTTCTATAGTACTTATTTCTAAATACTTATATTCTAAGTGTTTAGTTTTTAAACTTTATACATGAAATTTCCCTATTGATATTACATAGAAAACTGATGATTTGTGTGTGTTTATTTTTATATCCTTCAAGTTTGCTGAAATTATTAATTACTTAAATTGATTTTAGTTGCCATTTTAACATCCTTTAAGTATACTATTTTATCATCTGCTGAATTAATTATTTTGTCTCTTCATCACATATACTTATTCCCTCAATTTCTCTTTTTCTTGTCTTAGTGCTATCACCAAAATTTCTTGTACTCTGTCCAAAAGAAGTGTGACAATGGTTTCACCCCTGCTTTTAATGAAAAGGGATTCTGGTTTATCTCTGTTACATATAGAGATAGATATGGTAGATATGTACTATTTATGATTTTAAGGACAAGTTCATTTATTCCTATGTTTTCTAAAATTGTTTTTAAAGAACGAGTATGTTATTTTGTAAAAAAAAATTCTGCATCTATTTATATAACTATGTGATTTTATTTATTTTGTTATTAATATGATTAAGTTCATAGTTTTCTTAATGTTGAGCCAAATCCTAAATTCCTGGAATAAATCTGACCTGACTATAGTGTATAATCTTTGTAATACATTCTGTTAACATTTTTCTTAATGTTCATTAAAAATATTTGTCTATAGTTTTCCTCTTTTGTTATAACTCTGGTTTATATCAAAAGTATACTTGTGTCATAGGAGGAATTTAGTAGGATTCCTTCTTTGATTTGTTTTCAAACAGTATATAGTATTATGATTAATTGTTCCTTAAATGTTTGATGTATTTCACATGTGAATCCATGATTTTTGATACTGGTAATGTGATCTTCCTCTTTCTTCTTAATCAAAATAACTAATGATTTACCTATTTCTATTTTTAAAACAATTCTTAGTTTTATTTATTAATTCAATAAGTTTTTCATTGTTTTCAATTTTGTTAATCTCTTATCTTCAGGTTTTCTAATTTGGTATTTAAATTAGGGATTTTAATTTTTTTGTAGCATTTTCCATACAATCCTAATTCAGAAATCTGTTCTCTCCCTTCCTCTCTCTCTCTCTCTCTCTCTCTCTCTCTCTCTCTCTCTCTCTCTCTCTCTCTCTCTCTCTCTCTTTCTCTCTCTCTCTCTTTCTCTCTCTTTCTTTCTTTCTCTCTCCTCTTAATAGAAGTATTTAGACATATAAATTTCCTTCTAAGGTTGGCTATATCTTAATAATTGTGGCATATGATTTTTCATTGTTGTTGTTTTCCTTAAAGATATTAACTAGAGGGGCAGAGCCAAGATGGTGGAGATAAAGTGGTGACTCTCCTGAGCTCTCCCAAATTCCTTCCAAACAACTTTAAATAATACCTCAAAACAAATTCTGGAGTAGAACCCCCAAAAGGATGGGGTGAAATAATTTTCTAGCCCAAGACAGCTTAGAAGGTTGGCAGGAAAGGTCTATCCACCAGGGTGAGAGTGGAGTACAGATTACACCAGCACAGACAGCACCCCAGCAAAGCAGAAACAGGGCATGAGTGACTGAACGACCAGTAGAAGCAGTTGCTTCCAGAGCTCTCAGTCCACAGATGGTAAGGGGCCTTAACAACTGGTCAGAAGGAAATTACAGGGGTTCTTTTTCTAGCACTGGGTGCAGGACTCTTTTGCATTGCCCAAACTTGGATCCAGGCAGAAGTCCTGTGTCACAGTCACAGGGCAAAAAAGAGCACTAGCAAACCCTGGTCACAGTTCCAGGGCAGAAAAGAGTGCTTGTGATTGCAGATAGACCGGAGCTTAGGCCAGGAAAATAGAGGATACAGCTGTCCTTATACCACCTTGGAAGAACTGAAAGTTTATAGACACCTAGAACTAGTTTTGAAAGCATCTGCACAAAAACTTGAAGGTTGGGACAATGCCTCCTCCATCCCAGTAGCAGAATTCAACTTTAATACACAGTTAAGTCAAGAAATAGACTGGAAAATGAACAAACAACAACAACAAAAAAGATCCTGATCATAGAAAGTTACTATGGTGACAGGTAAGATCAAAACACTAACTAAGAAGACAACAAAGTCAAAACTCCTACATTCAGTTTCAAAGAAAATATGAATTGGTCTCAGGTCATGGAAGAGCTCACAAAGGATTTTAAAAATCAAATAAGAGCTATAGAGGAAAAATTGGGGGAAAATTAGAGTGATGCAAGAAAATCATGAAAAAAGTAAAAGTAAAGGTGAAACAAAAATCCTGAAGAAAATAACATCATTAAAAAAACAGAATAGCCAAATGGTAAAAGAAGCACAAGGATCCAATGAAGGGGAGAACAACTTAAACAGCAGAATTGGCCATGAAAAAAAATATACAAAAATTCACTGAAGGTAAGAACTCCTTAGAAAGTAGAATTGACCAAATGGAAAAGGTGGTACAAAAGCTCAATGAAGAAAATAATTCCTTAAAAATTAGAATTGGGCAAGTGACAGCTAATGACTTCATGAGATATCAAAAAGCAATAAAACAAAATCAAAAGAATGACCAAAAAAATAAAGAGGAAATGTGAACTATTTCATTTGAAAAACAACTGACCTGGAAAATAGATCTAGGAAAGATAATTTAAGAATTATCATACTACCTGAAAACCATAATCATATAAAGAACCTAGACATTGTCTTTTAAGAAATTATCAATGAAAAAACAAAACTGCCCCAATATTCTGGAACAAGAGGGGAAAATAGAAATGGATTTGGTTTTGTTGTTGTTTTGGTTTTTTGAGGCAATTGAGGTTAAGTGACTTGCCCAGGGTCACACGGGTAGTTAAGTATCAAGTGTTTGGTCTGAAGCCAGATTTGAACTCCGGTCCTCCTGACTTCAGGGCCAGTGCTCTATCCACTGTGCCACCTAGCTGCCCTAGGAAAATAGAAATTGAAAGAGTCCACCAATCACCTCCTGAAAGAAGTCCCCAAATTAAAACTCCCAGGAATGCCATAGCCAAATTCCAGAGCTCCCAGGTCAAAGGAAAAATATTGCAAGCAAACAGAAAGTAACCATTCAACTATCATGGTGTTACAGTCAAGATAACATGAGATTTAGCAGCTTCTATATTAAAAGATCTTGAACTTGGAATATGACATTCTGGAGGGCAAATGAGCTAGGCTTGGAAGAATCAGCTATTTAGAAAAAACTGGGTATAACCCTTTAAGGGGAAAAATGGCTATCCATTGAAATAGAAGGTTTTCAAGTATTCCTGGTGAAAAGACCAGAGCTGAATAGAAAATTTTACTTTCAAATATAAGACTCAAGAGAAGCATAAAAAGATAAACAGGAAAGAGAAACCATAAGGGACTCAATAAGGTTAAACTGTTTGCATTCTATATGGGAAGATGATTCTTGTAATTTCTAAGAATTTTCCCATTATTAGGGCAGTTAAAAGGAGTAAATATAGAGGGCATGGGTATGAGTTGAATATGATAGGATACCTAAAAAATAAAATTAAGAAGTGAGAAAGAGGAATGCACTGGGAGAAGGAGAAAGGTAGAATGGGGTAAATTATCTCAAATAAAAGAGGTATGAAAGAGTTTTGCAGTGGAGAGGAAGATGGGGAAAGTTGGGAGGAATCCTTGAATTTTACTGTCATCAGAATTGGTTCAAAGACAGAATAACATACAGGAAAGGAGATAAAGGGGATGAAAGAAGGTGGAGTGGGGCTAATAAAAGGGAGGGAAGATTGTGGGAGGTGGTAGACGGTACAAAACACAAGATAGAGAAAGGAGAAAAAAGGGGGGGAATAGGAAATACAGTTAGCAATCATAATCGAAAAAAAATACATTGTTTCTCTGATAAAGGACTCATTTCTCAAATATAGAGAGAAGTGAGTTAAATTTATAAGAATAAGAGCCACTCCTCAATTGATAGTCAAAGCATATGAACAGGCAGTTTTCCAATGAAATAATCAAAGCCATCTATAGCCATATGAAAAAATGCTCTAAATCACTATTGATTAGGGAATTGTAAATTAAAGCAATTGGGAAGTACCACCTCACACTTATCAGATTGGCTAATATGACAGAAAAGGAAAATGACAAATGTTGGAGGGGATATGGGAAAATCGTGACATTCATTAATGCATTGTTGGTGGAGTTATGAACTGATCCAACCATTCTGGAGAGCAATTTTGAACTATGTCTAAAGGTCTGTAAAAACCCTTTGACCCAGCAATACTACTACCAGATCTTTGTCCCAAAGAGACAAAAAAAGGAAAAAAAGAAAAGGACCTATGTGTACCTAAAACATTTATAGCAGCTCTTTTCTGGTGGCAAAGAATTGGGAATTGAAGGGATGCCTATCAACTGGGGAATGGCTAAACAAGGTGTGGTATATGATTGCGATGCAATACTATTGTGCTATAAGAAATGGCAAGCAAGATACTTTCAGAATACATGAACTTATGCAAAGATCAGTGAGCAGAACCCACAGAACGTTGCACACAGTAACAACATTATTGTATGGTGATCGACTTTGAATGACAGCTATTCTCAGTGATACAATGATCCAAGACAATTCTGAAGGACTTACAATGAAAAATGCTGTCCATTCACAGAGAAAGAACTAGTGCAGTATTAATGCAGATCAAAACATACTCTTTAAACTTTATTTTTCTTGAGTATTTTTTAGTCTGTGTTTTCTTTTACAACATGACTAATACGGAAATATGTTTTGCAGGACTACACTTTATAACCATGTCAAATTGTTTGCCTTCTTGATGAAGAAGGGGGAAGAAAAGAATTTGAAACCCAAAATTTAAAAAGAAAAAGAAAAAGAAAAGGAGAGAAATGTTAAAATTGTTTTTATGTGTAATCAGGGGAAAATAAAATACTAATTTTTAAAAAGACATCTATCATTTCTATGATTTGTTCTTTGACCAACCAATTCTTTAGGATTTAATTACTTAGTCTCTGGTTGATTTTTAACACTTTATATAAATAATTTTATTACATTTTGATTAATAAATGATTACATAATATTTCCACTTTTCTGCATTGTTTTGAGTTTTTTATGTTTTTTCATAAGAATATCATGCACACCTGAGCAATATATACAGTTCTTTTTTTTATTCGATTGTTGATAGAAATCTATTATAGATATTTTTTTCAAAATTTGTACTTAGATCCTTAACATCTTTCTTTCTTATCTATCTATCTATCTATCTATCTATCTATCTATCTATCTATCTATCATCTATCTCCACTTAATCATTTATTTATTTATTTATTTTTTGTTTATTTGTTTATCATTTATTTTTGAGTCCTCTATAAACATTTACTATTTCTCATTGTAATTAGCTTGGTTTTTCCTTTAAGTATTTAGAAATTATGCTACTTGGTGAATTTGTTTTTGTTGTTCAGTCAGATCCAACTCTTTGTGATCCTATGGATCATAGCCTACCAATATTGCCCATGAGGTTTTCTTGGCAAAAATATCAGAGTGGTTTTCTACTTCCTCCTCCAATGGATTAAGGCAAACAAAGGTTAAGTGACTTGCCCAAAATCACACAACTAATGAGTGCCTGAGGCTGGATATGAACTTAGGCCTTCTTGATTCCAGGCTCAGTACTCTATCCGTTGTGCCATCTAGCTGCCCTTTTTTTTTCTGTTCACCTGACGCATAATAGATATAAGAGCTATGCAAAGTACTAGTGCCTGTATCTCACAAGTCTAAAGTAGAACCTAGGATCCTCAGACACTTGCTAGCTGTAGGATCAAGGGCAAGTCACTTAATCCTGTTTGCCTCAGTTTGTTCATCTGCAAAATGAGCTAGAGAAGGAAATGGCAAACCACTTCAGTATTATTGCCAAGAGAAGCCCAAAAGTGGACACAAAGAGTCAGACACGATTGAGAAATGACTAAACATTCACACAGTGCAATAAAATGCACAGTAAAATGCAACAAGAATGCTATGGCTGTGATGAAGATGATGAGCATAATGGTGATTAATGATCTGGGACAATGAAAAGGTACTCTGATGATAAATTGTAAGATGGATAAGGACTAGAGTCCTCTATATTAGTCCATTCGCCTTTGTTTTCAAGAATAAACCAAACATCAATTAATTTGCTTATGGCTATTTTCCCTTTAAATTATCATTTATGTTTTTTACTTTTTACAGCATTATTTATTTATAAATATATCTCTCCCATTTCCTTGACCAGGAAGTTGTCCCATTTACCAAAGGTTTCTGAAATAAAAATAGTCCAATGAAGCCTATAGTTAAAGTTGTCTATTTTATTTGTATTCTATCACATCTTTGGTTAAGGATTCCCTCCCTTGCAATAATTGTGAAGGGCACCTCCAGAAATTTCCATAAATTTTTTGATCTTTTGTATTTGTCACTTATCTATTTAGAACTTATTGCAGAATGTGGTATAAGATGCTAGTCTGATCATTTAAAAAATTAATTTGTCTTTAAAACAAAGATGTACCTTTTCTCACTCTCCCAATAAATACACTATTACAAATATATATAGTCAAGCAAAACACAAGAACTGACCATGTCAAAATATAAATAAGTTTCAATCTGCCCTCAGTTCATCAATTCTCTATCAGAACTTGGATAGCCTGTTTCTTCATAAGTCTTCTAGAATTCACAGTGCTATTGACAGTTGCTAAGTCTTTTAGAATTAGTTTTCTTTACCATTTTATTGTTATTATATGAATTTTTCTCCTGGTTTTCTGTTCACTCTATTTGGCATCAGTCATAAGAGTTTTCCTAGGCTTCTGTGAAATCATCCCCTTTGTGATTTCTTATAATACAGTAATATTCCATCGCATTCATATTCTATAATTTTTTCAGTCATTTCCCTATTGATGGGCACCAAATGTATATTTTGTAAGCTGTTTTAGGATTTTCCAATAAGTTCTTATTAAATAGGTACTACTATCTATCCTTTTTATATTGGCATTATTAAACATCAGACTATTAAATAACATTATCTCTTATTCTTGCTTATCTATTGTAACCCACTGTTTTGATCTATTTTTTTTAAAAAAACAGTATCTAATAAGTATAGAAATATGGCTTTATAATGTAGATTGATGTCTGGAAATACTATCCCATTTACTTCTGCCTTTTTCATTGTTTTCCATGAACATCTAGGATGTTTGTTTGACAAAATTATTTTTATTATCATGTTGTTTAGCTCAATTAAGAAATTCTGTGGTAGTTTGATGAGGATAACATTAAACTACTGAAATGATTAATGCACTAATGAAGCTCTACTGAATAAAAATTGTAAGTTATTAAATTTTTAAAATAATATTTTATATGTTTATTTGCATCTTGAGGGGTTTTAAATTGTATCACACTTTACAATTCTTCTGAATGACATTTCTCCATTTCCTCCATCTTTTTGTTATTGCTCTTTAGAAATGTAAATGGATTTAGTTTGTTTCTGCTTCACTGAAACTGTTGTCACAATTGATACTGCTGATCCTCTCAAAGTTTTTTTTTTAGGGAAGTCATTATGTAATCTGCAAATAGGGATACATTTTTATTTTTCCCAGTATTTATGCTTTTAATTTATGTCTCTTTTCTTATGGCTGTCAATGGCATTTCTAGAACTAGGTTATATAATAATAAGAGGAGGGGACATGTTTGCTTTTACCCAGTAGTCATAGGAAAATCTTCTAGGGTTTCTCCATTGCAAATAGTGTTAGCCTTGGAATTTAGAGACGCACTAATTCAAATTAAAATATACCTTCTATGTTAACTTCTTTGTATCATCAACACTAATGAATGTTGAATTTTTTTAAAAAATGTTTTTTTGGGGGCAAATTAATATAATCATGTCATTTTTGTTGTTCTGTTTTTAATGTAAACAATGTGATAGAAATAAATTAATAATGGAAAGTGTCTTATAAAAAGTGTGGTAGAGTGCTTTATTTCTCAGTTGTTGGAAATAATTTTTGCAGAATAAGTATTAATTATTCTTTAAAAATTTTCTAACATTCACCTGTAATTTGCCTAGACCAGGTTTTCTCCTCTCTCTTCCTAGCTTTTGTACTTCCTCTTTGTTTTATTCAATTTGATTTTCTAGGACTGAGTTTTTTAAGATCTCTATTTCATGGTCTGTTAATTTGTCCAATACTTTTACAGATAGTCATCTACTTCCTTCAAATGCTAAATTTTGCTAGCATATAATTGAGTATAGTCTCATTTTTGATATATTTTTAAAATTTTCTATGTTGTGAATTTGTCTTTTTAAAAATTAAGTAAAATATCCTCTCAGTTAATATTAGGTTGACTAAAGATTCATAGATTCTGTTAGTCTTTTCAGAGAACTTAATTTTAGTTGTCCTTATCATTTATGTCTTTTCTACTTTATGCATTTTTTCCTTCTGATTTTAAAGGTTTATTATCTTGTGTTTCTTTCAGACTATCTATCTATCTATCTATCTATCTATCTATCTATCTATCTATCTATCTGTCTGTATCTATGTATCTACCCACCTACCTATCTATCCATTCATGCATTTATTTATGAAGTCATTCATTCATTTTTGTTTCTAGTTTGTTTTAGTTTCCTATTCAATTAATTTATTGAATAGAATCCTTTTCATATTCTGTAATGTATGTTTTCAGACAGATATTTTTTACTCTGAAGCTAATTTGCTGAATCCCCCAAATTTTGTTATTTTCTCATCATAATTGTTCTGTATCACATAGTTGTTGTTTCTGCATTTTTCTTCTTTAAATAACTCATTCAAGATACCATTATTAAATCTCCATTTATATATGTATTTTTGTGTTTCCTGTATTGATTACTGTTTATTGTGTTATATTTTCCACTGATGTTTTATATTTTTGTCTTTTTTATTTTTGCTCATAATTTCTCTAGATCCTAGCTTAAACTATATTTGCATAAGATTGCACAAGCATAGACGTTACCTTCACAAAAATATGCTTTAAGCTGGGGCCTATGGAAATTATGAGCAAAAATAAAAAAGGCAAAAATATAAAACATCGTTGATAGACATAACACAAGCATACAAATGTATATATACATACGTATATTATACATAATACATGTGTGTGTATATACACACACATATACATACATATATGTATATGTGTGTATCTCTGTGTGTGTGTGTGTATGTGTGTATATATATATATATATATATATAATTATTAAATGCTTCAATTTAGAAGATGCCACAAAACTTTTAGGTCTGTTTTAAAAAATTGTCCTGTTCTATATGTTACTTTCTGTTTATCTTATGTTTAGATTTATCCATTTCTAAGATACGGGCATTAAAGTTTCATACACTTTTTGTGTTACAATGTCAGTTGTCAATTCAGTTGGCTTTTTCTTTCTGAACTTAGCTGCTATGCTATTTGTTGTATGTATGTTTAATATATGATTCCATTGTTTATGATACCTTTGAACTTAATGTAGTTTTCCTCTATTTGTTTTGTTGCTAATTCTTTTTTCTTTGTCTGATAGCATGACTATAACTCCTGCTTCAATTGATGCATAGTAAGTTTCTTTCTACCCTCTAATTTTCTATGTATGTCTTTGCTTTTTCAGACATATTTCTTGTCTGCTGTTTATTGTCATGTTTATGTTTGTATTGATTCATTCTCACTCTGTTGAATTGTGTAATCCACTCACATTTAAGCTTATGACTATTAGGCTTATAATTATTTACTGATTTCATATTGATTTTTATCCCCTCCTTTTAAATAAAAAACTTACAGTGGTATGTAAATTCTGTGGCACAAAATAATACAATTAAATTTATTAACATGAAACCTTATAACTTTTTTCATCTTTAAAAAACTTTGAATACATAATATGTCTACTTCCTGCAATTACTTATTTTAAATTGTTTGGCCTTGAGTTCACAAGATTGTAAAACAAATTCTTTAATTCTTCATCTTGCAACCACATTTATTACATTGGATATTATTAACAATCACAATAGCATTTATATAGCACTTAAAATTTTTCAACTTACTTGGCATGTTGTCACATTTGATCCTTACAATGACTGAAAATAGCTACTATTATGGCCCTCATTTTACAGATGAGGATGCTGAGGCTCAGAGAAATAAAACAATTACCCATGAGTACAGAGCAAATAGATGTTTAAGACAAGGTTTAAACTCAGGTCTTTCTGACTCCAAAAGCAGTACTCTATCCACTATGCCAGCTAGTGGTCCTTAGAGAAAGTCAGTTTTTTTTTTCCAAAATCTACCCTTTATTAGAAAGAACACATAGATTTTAGATAGTGTTTAAAAGAGGCAAATTCCTAGTCCATTGAATCATATTTATCTCCACCTCTTGAATACATTTCTGAACCTTTCGTGACATGAGGCATGATACAAAGTATTGTTGCAAATTTCATATCCATTTGGAAATTTTTATAATTCTGAAAAAAATTCCATTTCGCAGCCATGTATGATATATAATTTGGCATTACAAATTGATCTACTTTTCTTATGTAAATATTCAATGCCACTCTTTTCTCTGATTTTTTTCATTGCTTCAGAGTAATTCTGAGTTGTAAGAATTTTAATTCCTCCAAAACTTAAATCCTTTCTCTTAGTTGCTTATAAAATAGATTGCCTGGTATTTAATTTTTTAATTTGTGCACTATATATCTTAGAGTTTAGAATGTAATTTCATTTCTATCCCTGTCATTAATATGTGCATTTGATTAATCAGAACTTGTTTGAAATCACAAATTCTAGACAGTTATCCCCCACCCCAACTCCTGTGCTCATACTAGAGGATTTCAACATACATATTCAATCTCTTTCAAATGTCTTAACCATGTGGTTTCTCAAACTACTTAATTCCCATGAGCTACTCCTTCAACTCCACTTTAGCCATATACAAAGATGGTCATACCCTTGGTCATGCCCTCACCCACAAATTTAGCACTTCTACATTCAAGAATTCTGAAATTCCCTTGTCTAATCATAATCTATTCTCTTTTTACCTCTCACTCTGCCTTCCTCTAGATAACCTTACTCTCCATACGCACTATTACCTCCAATCTTTGACTCTTCAATTCCCTCCCACACCATCTTCCCTGCACTAGCCACTCTCTTCTCCCCATCTTGACTCTTTGGTACCCCAATTCAACACTATGCTATACTCTTCTCTTCAGTCCCTTATCATTGATTATGCCCAGTCAATTCTCAGCCTTGGATGACTCCCACCATTTATCACCTTTGCTCCCATACACACTTTGCTGAATGAAGGTAGAGAATATTACATGACTGTTCTGAATAGGTCCACCATAAATTTACATAACTTCAACCGGTCCCTGAAGCGGTGATCCTACTATATCCCCTTACCCCCATCAACTCACTATCTCACTCTGCATAGCAATTCTTCCAAATCTTTTCATTTCTTATCAAATCTCCCTCTTCTCTCCCCACTCTCTCAACCACGAACCTTGCCTCATATTTTACAGAAAAAAAATGAGACAATTTGCTATGAATTCCCTCTTCTCTTCCTCATCTATCACTAAGGTGCCTTCAGCCACTTTCTCCTCCTTTACCCCTGTCTCACATAATGAAGTGGTGTTCCTCCTTACCAAAGCTAACTCCTCTCCTTGTTGAAGTGATCCTATTTCATTCTTTCTGCTACAATAGATTGCTCCCTTGGTCAAACCCACTCTTTCATATATTTTCTATCTCTCCTTCTCTACTAACTTTACTTTCTATTGCCTGCAAACATGCTTGTGTCTCTCCTATTCTAAAAAAACCCTTCACTTGATCCTTCTAATCCTGCTAACTATTGTTTTATATCATCTCTGCCTTTTGTAGTTAAACTCCTTAAAGGCTCTATAATAGGTACCTCTATTTTCTCACTCTCACTCTTTTCTCAACCTCTTATAATCTGTCTTCTGATCTTATCATTCCATCAAAATTGTTCTCTCCAAAGTTCCTAATGATTCTTAGTTGCCAAATCCAGTGGCTTTTTCTCAATCCTCATTCTCCTCAACTTCTCTGCAGCCTTAACATTGTTGATAACTCTGTTCGCCTTGATACTCTCTTCTCTCTAGGTTTTTGGTGTACCAGTCTTCTGGTTTTCCTCCTACCTGTCTGACCACTCCTCTTTCTCTGTTGCTGGATCTAGCTCTAGATCATGTCCTCTAACCACAGGTATCCCCCAGGTTCCTGTCCTAGGCCCTCTTCTCTTCTCCCTTTATAGTACTTCACTTTGTGATCTCATCAACTCCAAAGAATTTAATTACCATCTCTATGCTGATAATTCTCAAATATATTATTCCTGCCCCAGTCTCTGCTGACCTCCAAGTATCTCCAATTGCCTTTCAGTCATCTCAAACTGGATGCCCAGTAGACATCTTAAACTCAATATGTCCAAAACAGAACTCATTATCTTTCCCCTGAACCCTCCCCACCCCCCGCTTTCCCTATTATTATGGAGGGTGACAAACCTCAGTCCCTCAGACTTACAATTTAGGAGTCATCCAGGATTCCTCACCATCTCTCACCTTCCATATTCAATCTGTTGCCAAGTCCTATTGTTTTTACCTTTGCAATATCTCTTATATACACCCACTCCCTTCTTCTCCCACACCATTCTAGTGCAGGTCTTTATCTCCTCACACCTAGATTATTACAATAGCCTGCTGGTGGGTCTGTCTGCCTCAAGTCTCACCCCCCTACAATCAGTCCTCCATGTCACTCTTCTACTCAACAAACTTTCTAATGCCTCCAGGAGCAAATACAAAATCTTCAGTTTGGCATTCAAAGCTTTATATAACGTAGCCCCCTTCTACCTTTCCAGGCTTCTTACAACTTATTCCCTGACATATGCTTTTTGATCTAGTGATGCTGGCTTCCTGGTGGATCCCAATGCCTGGAACACTTTCCCTCTTCTGCTCTGACTATTGACCTCCCTGGCTTCCTTTAAGTCCCAACTAAAATTCCACCTTTTACAGGAAGCCTTCCCCAACCCCTCTTAATTCTAGTGACTTCCCCCTATTAATTATTTCCTATTTGTCCTGTGCATAGCTTGCTCTGTGTGTGTGTGTATTTTTTTTCCTTTGCATATTTTCTCTCCTATTAGACTATGAGCTCCTTAAGTGCAGAGATTTTCTTTTGCCTCTTTTTGTATCCCCAGCCCTTAGTTCAGTGCCTGCCACATAGTAGGTGCTTAATAAATATTGACTGATTTATATATGGAAACAAAAAGTGGGAAATGGTATACTGAAGAAGAATTTCAAAGCAATGTTTACTTCAAATCAGGTAAAAAGAACATTTTTTCTCTAAATAGTATATGTTCTTTCCTGAAATTTAGAGGAAATAAAACCATCTCAGTATAGCCAAAAAAAAAGTGACTTGGTTAAGCAGAATGGATGTCATAGAATCATAGGATGTATAGACTTAAAATAGGTCTTCAAGATAATTTAGTCTAACTAGCATTTTTTATAAATTAGAAAACTGAGGCCACAAAAGATTAAGTGATCTTCCTGAAATCAGACATAAGAAATGTTTATGGAACTCTTTTCTTTTATCATCTTCATTTTTATCAATAATACACTCATACTTGAATAAATCTAGATTAGAATGCATAGTGCCTAAATTTCTAATCCAGTGTCTATCAAAATAATGTTGCATAAAGAAAAGAACACTATACTGGGAGTCATGGGATCTTATGCTCTCTTAAGCTTTCTATATTTAGTTTCCTTAAATCAAGATTAGATAATAAAGTCTATTTTGATTCTAAAATTATAGGGCAGCATTACAGGCCTTCCATAGAACAGAATCAAAAAGATAGAATTGTAAAGAACTTCAGTAGTCATTAGTCCAACTCATGTGTTTTGTCATGATCAGAAAAAGAAATGCATTATCAATCCTCAATAAGTACTTTTATGTGCCTAATAAGTGCTTAGCACTGTGTTAGGCTTAGTGGTAGATACAGATCTCTTTCCAAAGTGGTATACAAGACTTTCACAGATGATACGAGAGCAGACAATACAGAGGGGGACATCAAGATATATTGGGTTTGGATTAGGAAATTGAGGATAGTCCAGATAGTCCTACTTAGTAAGTGAGTGAGTTTCGCTAAATTATTCATACCTTTAAAATCAAAAATCTGTTCTTCAGTTAGATACTTATAAAGTACTTTCTGACTTTAATTTTTTAAAAAAGTATAGATTAATAAACTAGATGAATATATAATGCAATATCATCTTCCTTTTAAAAAGCTCCAGCATTTTTTTTACATAAATTTAAATATATTCAAATATAGATTGCCTTGACTATGTTAACTTTCTGACAAAGTTAATTCCTTTGTTCTGACATTGATAATGTCTGTTCGATAATTTTGAACTTGTTGTATTTTAGATACTCATTGGTACTTTAACATACATTTAACATACATTTGAGGTTCATTCATAGTAAACTAGGCTCTTGGATTTGTCTTTTAGATGTAAGACTGGTAAGCAAGATATAAATGGGTAGATAAAACCAAAGATGAGATGGAAATAGAAGCTGCTTGCACAAACACAACTTGTTGTTTCCCTGTAAGGTAGTCTTTGTGGTTCCCGGACTTGTGGCCCTTTAGAGACCTTTGTGTAGGAAGGAAACTACATGGACCTAGGAGGGACCTTATTTAGCTTAAGAAATGGAAGCAGACAAAGGCAGGAAAGGAGTAACAATGCCAGAGCACTGGAGGAATTAGTAAATTGAGTTTGCTGGAAAACATTATGTTTCTTGATCAAGGCTCATGAATCAAAGAAAGTACTTTGACCATATATAAGTAGGAACTATAGCCAAGGAATAGCAAATTAAAGTGCTATGTTGTAGATGAGCAAACATGGATTTATCCTTAAATAGTACAGTGAGTTATGTGGCCTTTGCAGGTCTTAAGGGGACTTCTTGATTCTCCAGGAAACTCTGCTTTCACCTGGTGGCACAGAACGTAGGACTCCCTCAACCCCAAGATGGTAATATAAGTACTTTAGGATTGGAGGATCCAAAGGAGAGAGATTCCCACAGTAAAGATAAGGAAAATTATTTTGACTATACATGAGCTTCTGTATGTATCTGTAATTTTGAGGAGAGGAGGTGATTTTTGTGGTTCAGTTAGTTGTTTTGTCAGTCATGTTCAACTCTTTTTGACCCAATTTGGGGTTTTATTGGCAAAGATATTGGAATGGTTTACCATTTCCTTCTCTAGCTCATTTTATAGATGAGGAAACTGAGGCAAACATGGTTAATGACTTGCCCAGGGTCACATTGCTAGTAGATGTCTGAGGCCAAATTTGAACTCAGGAAAAGGAGTTTTCCTGACTTCAGACCTGGCACTCTATCCACTGTGCCACTTATCTGCCCTACAGAAGGTGGTAAATAAAACTTCTCCCATGCTCAATGCACTGTTTGCCTAAATGCTTGACTGAGAACTCAAGAGGAAGAGACATCAATCAAATTATGTTGTCCTTAGAGGGAAATCCTGGACAGAGGCATGAGGAAAAATGTACTTTGTGAGGTTTTCAAAACTGAACTTGGTCACTGTAAATCCAGAGCTTTGGTTTTGAATCATAGGTTATTCAGAAAGCTCTAACTTCAAACATGTAACCTAAAAGAAAACATGAATGAAACCTACTTTACATGTATTCATAATTAATAAAAAGTTATGATATGCACGAAATATTTACAGGCTTAAATAAAAAATCAATTTAATCATATCCAGAATTAGCAATGAGAGACAGAAGGATATATAAATTCACAAATGAGCCTTAATACATAGGGAAATACAGGGTTTAACAGCTGATGGGAAATTTTTTCTTTCCCTGATACTAGTGAGAAAGCATGTTTGGCATAATGTAAAATTGAGTTCATCATCCTCATTGTAAGTTTCTTGTTAAAAGAGTGTTGCATTTTTATGACCAGTGCCTAGCATAAGTATTGCAGGTATTTAAGAAATACTTGTTGATAAATGGACTGGTTGATTTGTCTCTAAACCTGCCTCACCTCTAATACTCCTTTCTCTGCTAATGACATGATCATCTTCCTAGTCACTCAGGTTCACAACTTTAGAGCAATCTCTTAATCTCTGCTACCCCTCACCCTACACATTCTATCACTTGACCAGTCTTCTTGGTCAACCTCTGCAATGTTTTTAATATCCAGCCATTCTCCATTCTTAAAGCAACCTTCCTAGTTTAGGCTCTCATCTCTCTCTCCCAAGATTACTGTAATGTCTTTCCAATAGTTCTTCCTCTCTCCAGTCCCTCCATTATTAAATTTATACTCAGCATACTCACTATTATCTGGATAATCTTACTAATTAACTGTCACATTCATACAACTACTCTGTTCAAAAATATTTATGGACTTCATAATGCTTGCTGAGTACAGTTTAAACTCAGCATTCAAGGCTTTTGTAACATAGTACTATTTCATCTATCCTGCCTTAACTCTCATTTCCGCTTTATATAATTGATTCCTCTGCAAAACTGTACTACTCTCCATTCCCTCTAATCATCTTACTCTTTTCTATGTCTGTGTCTTTGTTCACTACCCCCCATAGTTAAAATAGATTCTGTGAATTGAAATCCTTCCCTTCCTTCAACCTCCAAATTAGATGACATTCCTGAAGCCATTTATAATTTCCTCCCAAGTCTCTTCCTTCTCAAATTTCTCATAGTACTTTGCTTGACTCTCTTTAGCTCCTAAAACATTCTTGTGTCATACTTATTTTGGCATAAGTCATATTCCCTCATTGGATCATGAGGTTCTTGAGGACAGGAACTCTATAATTCCTCTCCTTCCCTAGAATATTCACAGTCATGATTCTAGTCTATCCCAAGGGAACTTTGGAGGACTTATTACTGAAAGTACTGGAAAGTTGCTTTCTATGCAAAATTAAGCAAATTGTCCCATACCCAATTCATATTTTACATTGGATATTTATTTTATTTACTTCCTCCCTTTTGATGAGTCCTTTAGACTTTTGAGTCATAACTATTACTATAATTAGTAACTTTCCTCTGGGATGTCAGGATGGGGTGATTAGCATTAATAATGAGTGTGAGAATGGGGAGAGTGAGAATTAGAGGTCAGGCCACTGAACTCAAGCAAACTATACTGTCTGGGTAAAGTATGAGGAGTACTGCAAGTAGCTGCCCTTCTGGCCTCAGCTGAATGGTACCTCTATCTAGTTCACTTGAGTTAGAATATAGGACCATTATTAACTCTTCCTTAGAAGATTAGAACAAAGCTCTAGGATATAGACATTGCTTATATAATAACTTTAATAATTTTATAAAAATTTAAACAGAATATTGATTTTTTTTCACCATTGAGATGTTCTAAATATTCCTTTTCAGACTTGACTATGTTTGCTGATATTTTCCCCACAAAAAACTCAGTCTTGTTGGACAAAATGTTCTTACCATTTTTCTATTACTAGACTCCTTTTTATACCACCTGATTAAAAACCTAAGCCCAACTATGATTTGCAGGAGAGTGATTACTTCTAGATCCTAGATCTGTAAATATTTATGAAAACATATACAAATTCAGTACAGTAAAAACCAACCTAGATATTCTGTGATCCAGTCAAAACAATCCAGACATACTGGGATACATAAAATTTTTCCATACCTTTGGTTCCTCAGAGATGAAAACACAAAAGTTCTAGTAAAATATGCAACTTTGCTGTTTTACAGAATATTTTCCTATAATCAATTTAACTGATTCTGTAAGTTGAAATCCTTCCCTTCCTTCAAACTCCAAATTAGATGTCATTCCTGAAGCCTTTTATAATCTCCTCCCAAGTCTCTTCCTTCTCCAATTTCTCATAATACTTTGCTTGACTCTCTTTAGCTCCTAAAACATTCTTGTGTCATACTTATTTTGGTATAAGTCACCTTCCCTCATTGAATCATTGATTCACTACCATCTTTATATAAATAATTGTGCTTTCCTCAATCCCCAGATGACCTTATATCTATTTTGTATTTGTTGTTTATTTTCACATGTTCTATCCCCATAGAATGTAAACTCCTTGAAAACAGGGACTTTCACTCTTGTCTTTGCATTCCCGGTGCCTAGCATATACAGCTTTATAAAAACTAATTGATTAATAATGACAAAAAGATATATATGAGAAGAGTCTCTGCTCTCAAGGGGTTTTATTATTCTATTTGCAGGAAATAAGATACATACAAAAACTAAGCAGGTACCTCTGGAGGCTCTTCCCCACTAAATCAGTGTCTCCCACCCATAGTGCTTACCATGTGCTAAGTAAGCACTGTGATAAACTCTGGGAATATATATATACTAAAGGGAGATAGTCTCTCATCTCAAGGAGCTCACATCCTAATTGCAGGAGATGTGGTAGGATTTAACTGTAGGTCAGATGGCAATGCCAGTGGGTCCAGGTGAACTGCCAGGTAAATGGTAAGGCTCAGGGCTCTTCTATCTTACCAGAAGGATTGCAGCTGTTGACTCCATGTCTCTTCACATCTGGGGGGCTGTAGGAGGCTGGCTTATTACATTTGGGAAGAGGGACCTGGGCTTGATGGTGAGATTTAGATTGTAGTAGGAACTCTGGTTTCCTTCCTCTGAAAGTTGAGGGGGAGGTAAGAGCTTCCAGTGGAGCCTGCTCATTTCTTTTATAGTATCTCAGGGCTGAACAGAGTTAGGGATTCTAAGAGGCAGAGGTGAGCAGGGAGAGAATTACAGATATGCAAAAAGATGTAGGTGGGAGATGGTATTTTGTGCATAGGGAAAAGAGAAGTATATAAGTTTGACTGGATTATAGAATGTCAAAAAAAATGGGAAATGAATCCAGAAAAATAGATTGGAGCCACACTGTAAAGGGCTTTAAATCCTCAAAAGAAGAGCTCATATTTCATCCTAGAGGCAACAGTGAATCACTGAACCTTCTTAAGCAGAAAAGTCACGTGTCAGATCTCCTTTAGCAACATCAACAGAACAGATGTATGGAGGATGATTTGAAAAGGAGAAACAAACCAAGGAGAACGTTAGGTGGCTATTCCAATAGTCTGGTAGTAGAATTAGGGTGGGAATGGAGAGAGAGGGATGGATGTGATATATCTTGTGGAGGGAAAAAAATGACAAGAATTGGCAACTGATGGGGATAATGGAGACAGAAGAGTAGACATGGATTCTGAGGTTGCCAAAGGAAGTAACTGAAGTGGTGGTGCCTTTAGCAATACTTGCTTTTGATCATGGTGCAGGAGACCAGATGACCCAGAGTTTCCTTTTGACCCTACCTTTGAACTTTCTGAGCACTTAGGTAGCATAGCAAAGAGGAAAGAAAAGTTACTCTGGGATATAAAGGCCTGAGTTTGAATTGTGACACTGTTATTTATAATCTATATTTTCTTGGGACCCAGTTGCCTCATCAGTAAAAGAAAGGAGTTAGAGTAGGTGATTTCTAAGTTCCCTTCTACTTATAGATCTTATGATTTTATTCTGCTTTCAAATGTCCTACCCTCAACCTGTGCATATATTAATGTTTGCAGGCAAAAGGGGTTGTAGGAAGATATGCCACATGAAGCTAATACTGCTCAGGTCTCTTTGTGTAGGTGAATCTTTACCAGTCTTACAGTTTTCCCTCCATTGTTTATTCTTCTTGCTCTCTCAATTTCTTGCCCATTGAGACTGTTAAATTTTAACTGCTCTGTTTTTACATTTCTATGCCAGTGGTCTCCAGTTGAGGCTATTCATTTCTTCTCTTTCCCATCTTCCTTTTCTTTGTGTCCTTTGATATAGTCTGGGCATTGTGAGGGAAAACACCTGAGGGTCATAAGCAGGGCCAGAGCAGTAAAAGAATGTGAGGGTACAGTAAGTACTCTCCCCCTTAAGCAAATGTGCTTTGCAAAAGGCCTGACATATACTCTCGAAACAGAACTAAAAGGAGAACAGTAATTAAAGAGGATGGCCACTAAACATAGGCAGGGACTGGGGTGGTGGTGGGGAGGGTTTGGTTATTTTAATTCTGTTCCTTAGGTTCTACAATTTACCAAAATGTTAGAGCCTAGTAAGATGAATCCCATAAATCAATAATTTTCAGAAGTGAGGAAAGTACCCTCACTAAAATCATGTAATGGAGCCTAAAAATGTTTTTAAACCAAAATATATTATTCTGTGGACCTATGAATATACATCTTCAGTGCATTCAGGATAGTCAGAGTGAGGTCTTACAAATGACTACCATCTCCTCTCTGAAGCCTTATTTGACTCTCCTGACACTGATTAACTTCTTCTTTCTTTTAATTCTTAGAGCCTTTATTGTCTTTACTACACATATTTTTTTTTAATTTATGTCCTAGTTTGTACCATGGGTAAATTTATGTTATATGTGTTAATCTACCCTACATATATTCTGAACTCCTTCAGGGTAAGGATGAAGTCATTTTTAAGGTAAATTTTCTTTTTATTGTGAACTTAATAATAATAAATAAACACAAATATTTCAATATATCATCCTTATACCTAGGGTGGTATAGAGATAATAGGGGCTAAAAAGTTCATTTTGAAATTGACTTTGAGTGATTTGTTGACTAATATTATCAGAAAGTAGGCTTCTTAAAAGTCCTAAATTTGCCAGGAACTTCCCACAGTCTTTTGAGAAATTTATAATTCATAGGCATTAGCATTTTTTTCCTTGATATTTGGGGAGTGAAATGGGTCTAC
This sequence comes from Phascolarctos cinereus, assembly GCF_003287225.1. Taxonomy (NCBI): domain Eukaryota; kingdom Metazoa; phylum Chordata; class Mammalia; order Diprotodontia; family Phascolarctidae; genus Phascolarctos; species Phascolarctos cinereus. The sequence continues at coordinate 180,465,878 of NW_027555514.1, read as the reverse complement.
AAAATGTGACTCCGTATTACCCACAAACCTTTATCTCTCATTGTTACCCAATACACACCTATCATAGCTAGACCTTTCATGTTTATTCTTAACTTCAAGTATTTGATCATGCTATACTTCTAGTATAGAATGTCTTTCTTCTTTCCCTTTGCTTAGACAAGTTCTGTTCTTCCTTCAAGGTCTAATTCTAAGAAGCCTTCCTTGACTGCTCCACTCCACATTAATTGCTCCCTGTTATTTATTTTTATACTTAATCACATATTGCTTTGTTGTTGTTTAGTCATTTTTTCAGTCATGTCCAACTTTTTGTGACCCATTTTGGGGATTTTCTTGACAATGGAATGACTTGCCATTTCCTTCTCCATCTCATTTTACAGATGAGTAAACTGAGACAAACAGGGTTGATGACTTGCCCAGGGCCCTTCGCTAGTAAGTGTCTAGGTCCAGATTTAAACTCACAAAGATGAGACTTCCTGACTCCAGGCCTGGCACTCTATCCACTGCAACACCTAGCTGTCCTATATTTCTTTGTACTGGAATTTAAATGGATAATTTATATTTTTGTATTACCTCTCCAACTAGATTTTAATTTCTGAAGGCCTGATATTATTATTTGTAATAATTTTTATATTTTTAGATTTTATTCTGATATTTATTTTGTCTCTTGCTTAACACCATGTTGAATAATTTTAAAAAATCCTTTTATATGAATAAATGAGCTTATATACTAAATGGATGAATTGAACCATGTCATTGTTGACATTATATCTAAAAATGAAACCAGAAGACATAAGAAAGTTGCAGCTAAATGGAAGGATTAACTCACAGGTTTTCCACAAAGAGACAAATAATGAAATTGGCAAAATTGGTTTCATCAGAAATCCAAAGACATTAAAAAAACTTCATGGGATGACTGGACATCTTGCCTTGCAGTGCATTAGCAAAAGAATGTAGATGAAAGGATCTTAACATGGGGGAAGTCACACAAGTTTTAGGACAGTCAATCTTACCTATTTACTGCTTCCAAAAATGTTAGTTGTGGATGCCTTAACCCTCAACTAATTAGGAAGTTGTAGAGAATCCAAAGCATGTCAATATACAGATTAGAAATGAAAACAACTCTTCAGCTTTCTGCACACATGATAGGAAGCAAGGAGTTTCATTGGCTGGTCTGATGTACTTGATTCTCTTGGTAGACCTCAAAAGCAAGGAGCTGAGGAAGTGCAGAATCTAACTAAGAACATATTACACAAAATGTTTTTAAAAGCCAATTATCTCTCTGAAGTTCTCACAAACTAAGTATATTTCACTTTTAGGGTACTTTTCAGAGATACTGAGGGGGAGGATGGTAAAATTATGCCTCAAATCACACACAGGAATTCTCTATTATTTGGGTACCAACTGTTTGGCCATCTTGCTTCCTTGTGCTTCCCACATTCTTTAGGGAGTAATTAAAAATGTAGAGCAGCTTAAAATGAGCTCCCCTTCTCGTCCTTTCACACTTCCTGGACACAATAGGAGATTCTCATGCAAAATCTGCAAGACTGGGTTGATGTCTAGAAGAAATCTCAAATTATTCCTTTAAAAAAGTTATCATCATTATGTTCCTCAGTGTTATTAAAAATATTTATTTACAAGAAAGCTAAGAAAATGTTTGTTGTGCTCTATAACTAAAAAAGCACATTTTAAGCAAATAAGCCTTGAATCTTCATTTTGTATGTTTTATAAGTGTACAAATTTTTCAAAAGAATTAGATGATTATTTGTGGTCTATTTTATGAAAAAAAGATGGAAAATAAATCTTTTGGTTCTTAGCTATTGTTGAAATGGTAAGTTGATTATTATTAAATATCAAATATATATAAATTGAAAGGTGTTTCATATCATGTTCTTTATGTTTAAAAAACCTGCTGTGAAACTAGTTCTATTATATAACTATATATATATCTTGTATTAACATTTCTGCCCTCAAATTTTAGAAATAAGTTCAGAACAATGATATTCTTGCAATACTGTTTGTTGGGTTATACAAATTTTTGTTATGTGTAATAATCAGCAGGTAGATTTTGTTAGTAAGAGGATAATGCTATTGTCCATGGCAATGGGGAACACATTTGGTAAGCATCTGTGTCCTTTTTAATGTCTTCACTGATAATGAAAATCAGAAGATAGCTGAACAGATTTATCTCTGTCACTGCATATATCTAGGAGTCTTGAATAGGATCTTAACACATCAGAAAGAATGTAAACCCCTTTAGAGTATAGACTTTTTTGTATTTATGTTCCCATTACTTAGCACAATGCCTGAGATATAGTAGAAGTAGATTAATTCAAATGGTTGATAGTCTCCTAATTTAAAGAATAATAAACATTGTTTTTCTCTACCAAACTGAAATTTGTAATTGTTTTGGTAATCAAGAAGCAGAAACAAAATGGAAAGTTACTTTTTTTATCCTTTGTTCCTTATAATTTCATCCATACTTTCTCTTGGAATGATCTGCTTTGCTCTCTGGGGCTCATGATAAACTTTCTTATTTCAGTATTCCTTACACTTCTTTTCATGATTTTACTTTGACCTTATTGTTGTGACTTTATTGTTGACCTCACTTACTAATGCTTAAGTGACTGCTTAAAACTATATAAAAACCAATACCAGCCATCTTGTTACATATCTTTCGACACAATCTGTTTATTGATTGCCAATCAATAAACAAGTATTTATTAAGCAACTACTATGTGCCACACACTCTGCTAGCTACTAGTGATAGAAATACATTAAGTGAAATAATCTCTATTTTCAAGGAACTTAACATTCTAAAGGTGGAGACAACAAGTACATGCATAATTATATACAGAATCAATACAATTGAACATAAGGTAGTTCAGTAGGGAGCGTACTAGCAATATTTACATATTTATCCCCAGGTTTCAGAGACTGCCAGACTTTTGGATGTGTATCACTACAATATTTTAAGAGCATTCACCAACTGAGAGATTATAGGCATAGATTGGGGTGGTCTGTTCATGCCGAAGTGACAGGGTAAGACTGCTGGTATCAGTTTTTTTTAAGGTATCAGGAAGTGACATATGATTGAGTCAGAGAGTTCACAACCAATAATGTTCACTCATTTGGGAGTTATGCATTGTGACCAGGACCTGAGTTCAAATGTGGCCTTAGATAATTACTAGCTGTGGGAATCTGGGCAAGTCACTTAACCTCTACTTGCTTCAATTTCCTCATCTATAAAATGGGAATGGCACTTACTTTTTCAAGGTGGTTGTGAGGATCAAATGAGATAATTGTCAAGTGCTTAGCACGGTGCCTGGTGTATAGTAAAACTCTACATAAATGTGAGCTATCATTTTTACGATGTATATCAACATTGACATAGTTCAATTTATCCAGTGGTACTATCATCTCATTCATTGTTGGAGAAAAATCTCATATTTATAGTGCCGATATTTAAATGATGCATATAAACAACCTACACAAAGAATAACCATTTTAAATTAGTGGAGTAAGAGTTAAACATGCTTCAGTTCCCTGCTTACCACCTCAGACCAACAAAGAGTTTCACAATACAATAAAAAAGCAACAATAATAAAAGAAAAAATGAACAATATAAAATCTGTAGAAACAAGAAACATAAAAACAAACCAAAAACCCAGAAGACCACTTGACTAGCTCAACCTGTCCTTGTGCTCTCTTCCTACAGCCCACTATCAGACTTCCTTAGTAACCCCAGTCCACGTGGATGTTACAATTTTAAACATCAGTTTTTAGAATTTTCCCTTTTAGCAGAGTCCCAACTAGGCTACTGACTCATCAGTGGGCTGATATTTGTGAACTGGATCAATCCCAAGGGTTGAGATGGTTGGAAGGTGGTAGCTGTACATAAGTATGGAACCCCAAAATTCAGGCCTTGTTAAAATATCCTGTACTCAATTATAGGAATGAAGGAACTATCATCTGGAGAGACATTAGAAAAGAGGCCCAGATAACATAGTCCTTTCAAAGTTTCCTTGTAGTACTGTCCTGACTGGAAACTCCCTCCACTCTCTAGAAGGTTCATGGTATGTATAAATCTGACCAGCCCCTAGGAATCAGGTTGACTAATTATGATATAACTATTAATTACAAATAAATGGAAGAAATTTAAAGATTATGGAGGAAGTAGGAGCCTGGAAATGTGGGATTTGTTAGAACTATTATAGTACATAGAACTAATGTAGTGCATGAAGAAACAGACAGTTAATGGAATCATAAGACTAGAGCTCTAGATCTGGAAGGGACATTAGATATCATTTCATCTAACTGTATCATTTGATATTTGAAGAAACTGAGGCCCAGAGTGGTTAAGTGGCTTGTCCAAAGTCACATAGATAGTAAGTAGCAGAGCTATTATTGGAACTCAAGCCCTAAGGTGCCAAGTTCATCAATCTTTTTTCTATGTCAAATCTAGGAATAACAGAAGTTAAAGGAAGTACCCAGCTACAGACATTACTTGGAGTGTCCCTCAGCAGTGTCCTGGAGCAATACTTTCCCCTACGTTTCTATGGGCCAAGCCATGCCCGCATATAACCTTGGGATAGAAGAAAGTTGACTAATGCAGATGAAGGGGGAGTCCAGAAATGTGTGGCTTATGAAATGTGGAGGATAGACTCCATTGCAGTAGTGTCTCAAAAGTATCCCTGTGAAATTGATCCAAATGTTGATCCTCAGACTCTTGATGACCAAAGACTTATCTCATTCCAATGTTCTAGAAAGAACAATGAAGAGGTAGCAGGAATTGGGGGAAGGCTACAAAGTCAATGTTTCATTGCTCTCTGCTATAGAAGGCAGGGGATTATGGGTATAAAACATGATAAAAAAAAACTTAAGAAAAACTAACTGTGAGATGGAAAAGGAGATGATGGCTCTGGAGAAGAAAAAAGTATGCATGGCACATTTTAAAGTTTAATCTGCATTATTAGCATCACTTTCTAAAGTCTTAGGCAATCAACAAAACAATACATTAAGCCTGATTTATAGCATTTGACAATTTCCTTTTTTTGGTTTGGTCTTTGCTAGGCAATGGGGTTAAGTGACTTGCCCAGGGTCACACAGCTAGTAAGTGTTATGTCTCTGAGGTTGGATTTGAACTCAGGTCCTCCTGAATTCAGGGCCAGTGCTCTATCCACTTCGCCACCTAGCTGCCCCAGCATTTGACAATTTAACAATCAGCTCTTGAAAGCTAGTTTGAACTTATTCAAGCATATCTCTGGTTATAGACAAATAAAAACTGTAAAAGGATGAAAAACAAGGACAAAATCTGGGGAATTAATCAAGTTGAGAAACAAGAATGTTGTAGCAAATAAAAGTATTTTACTTTTGAAGAAAGAGCCCAGGTCTCAGAGTGATTGGTATGGAATTATGAAACTTGGTAATGTTTGGGGTTTTTTTGTTTTCTTTTTTTCTCTAATGCTGTGTCTGAGACTAGCCAGGAATAATTTGCTTTCACCTGGGAAGGTGTCCAATATACCTTCACCATCCTTCCCTAGATCTACCTGAATTCTCTGGAAGTAGATAGCATTTTCATTGTGGGTCCTTTGGAATTTCCTTCAATCATTGTCTTGATCAGGGTATCTAAGTCTTTCACAGTTGCTCATCCTTACAATATTGCTGTGACTGTGTACAATGTTCTCCTATTTCTGCTCAACTTCACTTTGCATGAGTTCATATAAATCTTCCCAGGGTTTTCTGAAACCGTCCTGCTTATCATTTCTTATAACACAATGGTTCCCATCACAATCATATACCATAGCTTGTTTAGACATTCTCTGATTGACAGACATCCCCTCGATTTCCAATTCTTTGCCACCACAAAAAGAGCTGCTATAAATATTTTTGTACAAATAAGTCATTACCCCTTTTCTTTGATCTCTTTTAGAAATGGACCTAATAATAGTATGTCTGGGTCAAAGGCCATATATGTACAGTTTTATAAGTCCTTTTGGTATGGTTTCAAATTGTTCTCCAGAATGCTTCGACTAGTTCACAATTCCACCAACAGTGCATTACTGTCCCAATTTTTCCACATCCCCTCCAGCATTTGTCAGTTTCTTTAAGTGTCATGTTAACCAGTCTGAGAGGTGGTCTTCAGAGTTGTTTTAATTTGCATTTCTCTAATCAGTAGTTATTTAGTGTATTTTTTCCATTGGAAAAGTGTTTATTCATATCTTCTAACCATTTACCAACTGGATAATGGCTCTTATACTTATAAATTTGGTTCAATTCTTTATATATCTGAGGAATGAGTCCTTTATCAGAGAAACATAACTCAAAAAAAAAAAACTTCCCCAGTTTCCTGTTACTTTCTTTTTCTTTTTTTTCCCCTCTATTTTGGCTGCATTAGTTTTGTTTGTGCAAAAGCTTTTTAATTACATGTAATCAAGATTATCTATTTTACTCCCTGTAATCTCCTTTATCTCTTATTTGGTCATAAACTGTTTCCTTATCCATAGATATCATAGGCAAATTTTTCCATTCTTCCCCAGTTTACTAAGATATCACCCTTTAATTCCAAATCCATTCTGACCTTATCTTAGTATATAACGTGGATGTTGGTCTATGCCCAATTTCTACTAAACTTTTGAGTTTCTCCAGCATTTTTTGTCAGATGTTGAATTCTTACCCCAAATGCTTCAGTCTTTGGGTTTACCAAACACTATATTACTATGGTTATTTACTACTCTGTATTATGTACCTAATTTGTGCCAATGATCTACCACTCTTATTTCTTGGCAGTACCAGGTGGTTTGGATGATTACTGCTTTGTAATATAGTTTGAAATCTGAAACTGCTACATCTCTTTCCTTTACATTTTTTCATTGATTCCCTTGATATTCTTTACCTTTTATTCTTCCAGATAAATATTGTTGCTATTCTTTCTAGCTCCACAAAATAATTCTTTGATAGTTTGATATGGCACTGAATAAGTAATTTAAATATAATTGTCATTTTTGTTATATTGGTTTGGCCTACTTAGGAGCAAATAATATTTATCCAATTATTTAGATTTTTTTTTTATTTGTGTGAAAAGTATTTTGTAATTGGGTTCATATAATCTCTAGATTTGTCTGAACAGGTAGGCTTCCGAGTATTTTAATTATTTACATTTTTCTTTTTCTGATTTTGCCTTCCCTGGTTTAGGAATCAAAACCATATTTGTATTATAAAAAGAATTTGGCAAGACTTCTTCTTTGCCTATTTTTTTTTTCAAATAGTTTACATAATATTGAGATCAATTATTCTTTAATTGTCTGGTAGAATTACCTTGTGAAGCTGTCTGGTCCTGGCGATTTTTTCTTAGGTAATACACTGATGGCTTGTTCAATTTCTTTTTCTTTTTCCAAGATGGGGTTATTTTTGTATTATATTTCCTCTTCTGTTAATCTGAGAAGTTTATATATTTGTAAATATTCATCAATTTCACTTAGATTGTTTTCCTGGCTTATAATTAGACAAAATAACTCCTAATAATTGCTTTAATTTCATCTTCATTCCCGGTGTATTCACCTTTTTCATTTTTATACTAGTAATTTGTTTTTCTCCTTTCTTTTTTTTTTGTGAAGCAATTGGGGTTTAGTGACTTGCCCAGGGTCATACAGCTAGGAAGTGTCAAGTGTTTGAGGCCAGATTTGAACTCAGATCCTCCTGAATCCAGGGTCAGTGTTCTATACACTGCACCACCTAGCCACCTCTCTTCTTTCTTTTTTTGATGAAACTAACCAATGTTTTTCTATTTTATTTTATTTTTCACAAACCAGGTCCTAGTTTTACTTATTAGTTTGATGGGTTTTAAAAAAAATTTTGTTTTGTTTTGTTTTTACTTTCAATTTTATTAATGTCTACTTTGATTTTCAAGACTTCTATTTTGGTGTTTAATTGGTGTTTAATTTTTTTTTGTTTTTCTAGTTTTTTAATTACATGCCAAATTCATTGATCTGCTCTTTCTCTTTCACTGATGTACGCATTCAAAGATATAAATTTTCTCATAACTGCTGCTTTGGATATATCCCACAAATTTTGAAATGTTGTCTCATTATTGTCATTCTCTTTAATGAAATTAATGCTTGGCTCAATGATTTGTTCTTTGACCGACTCATTCTTTAGGATTAGATTGTTTAATTTCCAACTAGCTTTTAGTCTATGCTTCCATGGCCCTTTGTTAAATGTAATTTTTACTGCACTATGATCTGAAAATGATGCATTTAATATTTTTGCTTTTCTGTATTTGATTGTGAGGTTTTTATGCCCTAATACATGGTCAATTTTTCTGAAGGTGCTATGTACAGCTGAGAAAAAAAAGATATATTCCTCTCTGTTCCCATTCATTTTTTACCGGAGGTCTATCATCTCTAACTTTTCTAAAATCAATTCATCTCCTTGACTTCTTCCTTATTTATTTTATGATTAGATTCATCCAGTTCTGAGATGGAAATGTTGAAGTCCCCCACTAGTATAGTCTTAATGTCTATTTCTTCCTATAATTTATTTAGCTTTTCCTTTAAGAATTTGGATACTATGCGATTTGATGCATATGTTTTTTATATTGATATTACTTCATTGTCTATGGTTCTTTTTAGCAAGATGTAGTTTGCCTGTTTGTCCCTTTTAATTCGGTCTGTTTTTGCTTTTGTTTTGTCTGAGATCATGTTTGCTGCTCCTGCCTTTTTTATGTCAGCAGAAGCTAATAGAGTCTCCTCCAGACCCTCATTTTTAACTCTGTGTATGTCTCTCTGTTTTCAAGTATGTTTCTTGTAAACAACATATTGTTGAGTTCTGGTTTCTAATCCATTCTTCTATATGATTCCATTTTATGGGTGAATTCATCCTATTCACATTCAGAGTTATGATAGGTAAGTGTACATTTCCCTTCATCCTATTTTCTTCTGTTTATCCTCCCTCTCTTTTTATCTTGCCCCTCCTCTTAAATCTATTTTTCTTTTGACCACCACCTTCTTTTATTTGCCCCCTCTTTTTATCATCTCTCTTTCTCTCATCCACTTCTCCCCTTACTTCCCTGTTGGGTAAGTGCTTCCTGCTTCTCCCACCCAATTTTTACTTTCATTGTAAAAGCTCTTACTTGACCTCCTCTTTTATGTGAGATTATTTTTCTTCCTCTCCCTTCCACTTTGTTTCAATGCATTCTGCTTTCTCATGTATCCATTTTTTAAAAACTTCATTCCAACATAATTGACTCACTCCTTTACTATCTATGGAGGATCATTCTAACTGTGCTAGAAATGATTAAGTTTTTAGAAGGTACATGCATCATCTTCACTTATAGAGAGATACACAATTTAACCTTACTGAGTCCCTTATGATTTTTCTTTTGTGTTTACCTTTTTCCCTTGAGTCTCTATTTGGAAGTCAAATTTTCTATTCAGCTCTGGTCTTTTTGTCAGGAATGCTTGAATGTCTTTTTTTTTTTAATTAAATATTTATTTTTAAAGATTGTACTCATTTTTGCTGCATAGGCTGTTCATTGTTATAATCCCATTTCTTTTGCCTTCTGGAATACTATATTCCAAGCCTTCCTTTCCTTTTATGTGATAGCTGCTAATCTTGTATCATCTTGGTTGTGACTCCATAATACTTGAATGATTTCTTTCTGACTGCTTGAAGTGTTTTCTCTTTGACCTGGGAGTTCTAAAATTTGGCTGGAATATTATAATTCCTAGAAGTTTTCATTCCAAGACCTCTTTTAGGCAGTGATCAATGAATTCTTTCAATTTTTATTTTATTTTCTAGTTTGAGGATATCAGGGCTTTTTCCTTGATAATTTATTGAAATATGATGTCTAGGATCTTTCTTTGATAATGGCTTTCCTATAATCCAATAACTGTCACATTATCTCTCCTTGATCTATTTTCTAAGTCACTTTTTTGTTCCCAATGATATACACACACACACACACACACACACACACATATGTATATGTATATATATACATATATATATTTTACCATTCTTTTGACTTTGTTTTATTATTTGTTGATATCTCAAGGAGTCATTAGCTTCCACTTACCCAATTTTAATTTTTAAGGAATTATTATTTTTATACATATTTCTACATTATTCATGTTGTGAAAGATGAATCAGAACAACAAAGAAAAAAACACAAGAAACAAACAAACAAAAAGAGAAAATAGTATGCTTCAATCTTCATTCAGACTCAATAGTTCTTTCTCTGGCTGTGGATAGCATTTTCCATTGTTAATTTTTGGAATTGTCTCAGATCATTGTATTGCTGAGAAGAGCTGAGTCTATCAAAGTTGGTTATTGTAAAATGTTATTGTTACTTTGTACAATGTTCTCTTGGTTCTGCTCATTTCACTGAGCATTAGTTCATGTAAGTCATTTCACATTTTCCTGAAATCCACCTGCTCATCATTTCTTACAGTACAATAGTATTCTATTACATTGAAATACTACAACTTGTTCAACCATTCCCCAACTGATGGGCATTCCCTCAATTTCCAATTCTTTGCCACCACAAAAAGAGCTGCTACAAACATTTTTGTATATGTGGGAAGGAATTGTTTTCTTCATTGAGTTTTTGTGCCTCTTTTTTTGGGGGGGTCAATTCTGTTTCTTAAGGGATTATTTTCATCAGTGGATTTTTGTACATCTTTTTCCATTTGACTAATTCTGTGGGTCTTTTTTAAAGTTATTTTCTTAGGTTTTTTGTGCCTCTTTTACAAAGATGTTAATTGTCTTTTAATAATTTTCTTCCTTTGTTTTCATTTATTTACCTAATTTTCTCTTTATATACTTATTTAATTTTGAAAATAATTTTTTAGTCTTTCAGATATTCTTGTTTGGCCCATGTCCAATTTACATTTTTCTTTAATGCTTTGTTTGTAGCTGTTTTGACTTTGTGGTCTTCTTCCAAGTTTGTTTCTTGATCTTCCCTGACAACAGAATAGCTTTTTTGTGGTCAGGTTCTTTTGTTGTTGTTGTTTGCTCATTTTGCCACCCTATTTCTTGATTTAGGCTCTGTTCCCAGCATGGGGGTTGGTAGTGATTAAAGGTCTGTCTCTCAACCTTTAGGTTTTTTTGGACTGCTGTTTTCAAAGTTAGTTCAGAGGTTTTAGAAGTTTTCAGTGCTTCCAATGTGGTATGATCTAGGGAGAGGATGTGGTCACTGCTCCCCTGGTCTACACTGAGGTCCTTACCCAGGAAGGGCCCCTGATCCTTTGAAACTGCAATTGATATAGCTCCTCTAGGCCCCTCTTCCCTTGGGACTGGAAACAATATTGTTCTTGGGGTACCTGATCTCTTGGGGCTAGAGATTATACTGCCACTTAGGCCTCCCACTTCCTTTGAAGCAAAAGTACTTTTCTCTACCCTTGAAATAGGAAGTGGGTATAGGCAATGGAATTGCTAAATAGCGTCTGGTCTTGCATCCAGTACTAGCACACGGGTACCCAGTAATCTCTTTCTGATTACTTGTCAGGTCATCTTATAATTTCTGGGTTGAAAGCTCCCAAAGTTGTTGCTGTTTCTGTCACCATCACCTAATCCCACCACTGTTGTTCCATCCATATGGGCTCTGGGCCTGCCATTTTCTCCCATGTCACAGATCTCTCTTTCTGATCTCCTATGTTTTCTTGGGCTGCAACTATATCTTACTCTGGCATTTTGTTGGCTCTGCCACTCCAGAATTCCATTTGAAGTGTTATTTTAAAGTTGTTTGAGGAGAATGTTGGGAGAGCTTGGGTGAGTGCTTCTCTAATCCACCATCTTGGCTCCACTTCCACCATCTTGGCTCCACCCCCAGATTGTAGATTTACTTTGAATAAAGGGGGCTCTCTAGCTTAATTCATTGTAATTTTGAGTCACTGGATGGGGAAGAGGGAAGCATTTCCATATAGTCCTTATAGGAAGCAAAAGTTTTGTATAATTTTTCTGATGGAATTCTAAGGGAGGAGGATATTTTATTGGGTGAACCAGGGAATATTAAGTGGGCAGTGGTATTGGAAGAAGCTTATGATGTCTTAGCCACTTCACTACAACTGATTCTGATGCATGATGAAGACATTTTGGCTATAGTAAATGTGTTGTGATCCTGATCTTCCCGGTATTGCTTCTGTTCTTCTCTATTTTTTATATCAGGAGAAGAATCTGTCACTGTGCTGGAAGTATTATCATCTGTGCTCTGATTCCTTGTACTTGGTAGATTTCTGAAATTCACTCCTAACATGCTAGCATCTGTATTGATGACATTGGAAGAAAGAAGTGACCACTGGGAAAGATCTCAACCTATGAGGGCAATAGCTGATACTTGGACTTATTTAGAAGTCAAACCATGTCTGGATGTTAACTTGGTGAGATCAATGGAATTTAAGAATTGAGCTGAGGTTTGAGAGGCTATTGCTTTGTTTTTGCTTTCCTTGAGGTACATACCCATTTGTAAAAACTAATTGATTTTACGTGATTAAATGAAACAGAGGCTGGTTACTGACCTAACAATGAGGAATTGGGGGTTGAGAACATAGCAAGTTGGGGGAACTGATGGCATTAGAAAAAGATCCCCAACTTCCTCAGTGTATTTTATATCCCTAAAAAACATCAAAAGTAATGACCTGGCTCCAGGAGAATGAGCCATAGTGTACTTCTGATCTGTATTTTTCAAAATATACCCTTCCACTTATAAAAACAAATGTAAAAATAGCATCTTAGGTGTCAACACTTACCATTTCATGTATTTCTCTGTCATTGGCTGTAATAATTTAAACTTTGGAACTTAAATGATCTATCCATTAAATGGCAATAAGCCTGGCCATCTATTTTAAATAGATTCATAACTTGTTGCAACATGATGTATTTTCCCCCAAAAAAGACATATTATATGGATGTAAAACATATTAATGTTTTTCCTTTCCTCAAAAAGCCTAGACTTCTATTGAAAAATAGCAAGGAATAGAAAAAAAAGAGTAGACTGGGCATGAGCTCTGCCATTAAACAAACTGAGACCTTGGGCAAGTCATTTTAATATCTCTCAGCTTCAATTTCCTCATCTATAGAGCCCACAGAGACAATACTAGAGAAGTAGTATCAAACTCAAATAGAAATGGGAGCCACTAAACTAAGGATCCCAGTGGGCCAAACACTGGCTTATAAAATCACACATTAACATTATCTATGTTCTATTGTATTTTTTGCTTGTTTGGTGAATTATTTCCAAATTACATTTTAATGTGGTTTGTGCCACACTCAGAGTTTTGTGGGCTGCATGTTGCCTGTGGACCTCAGATTTGACAGCTCTGCGTTAGATGACCAGAGCGTTCTTTCCAGTTCTAATGCTCTATGATTCTGTGAGAAAAAGAATATAAAGGTATCAAGACTTGATCCATAATCCAGGTGAACATTTTCCATTTTCCTTTGCTTACCAGTCCATTTTAATTTCTCAAAATGAAATGTTTAGTCTGAAATTTTTCATACTAATGAAATACCTTTCCTGATTCAACTCCAGGTTTAAGCCTAATGTTAGGTATTTGGGGAGCTGAGGGCAGGGAAAATGCCAGTTTTTTCTTGCTTTATATAAAGGCAATATAAGAATGTGGAAAGAAAAAGAATGGTCTGAAGGGATAATATTTATTCTTGGAGATTCCCAAAAGCTAGATTTATAATTTAATCATCCCTCCCTCTCTCACTTTCCCTTTCCCTCCCTATCTTTGTCTTTCTGCCTCTCTCTTTCTCTCCCACTCTCTCTTTCTTTCTCTCCCCCTTCTTTTTCTAGTGCTGCCCCATTCAGTGTAAGTATTTTCTAAGTTCCTTTCTTGCTTTCAATTATCATTTGCCTTGAGGATACTCCAATAATAACAGTGAACTGGGGTAAGGGAAGCTAGTCCTTGAAACTGGGTATCACAGATATTCCCTGCCTGGTTTAAGTACAAACAGCCAAGTGAGAACTGGGATGATTTTGTTTTCAGCCATGAATGAGAGAGGGGCTGTGACCTTATGATGAAAATAAGCATTCTAATTGGTTGTAAAGACAATAGAATTTATGAGTCAGAACTGAGTAAGTATATAAAAGTGGCAAACTCCCTTTTTTATTTCTGTTTTCTCTTGTGGCTGCTAGGAGTGAAGACTACTTAAAACAGGTGGTACAGTGGATAGAACACTGTGTCTAGAGTCAGAAAGATAAGTTCAAATGTAGTCTCAGTCCCTTATTAACTATGTTACACTGAACAAATCACTTAAATGCTTTCTGACTCAGTTTACTTAAATGTAAAATGAAGATAATAATAGCACTTTTCTTTCAGGGTTGTTCTGAGGATAAAACAGTATAAGCATTTTGTGAACCTTAAAGAACCATATGAATGCTGGCCAGTAGTAGTAGTAGTAGTTGTTGTCATTGTTTGAATTTCTTTCTTTTTAATGGCGCTATGGTTTATTCTTCCAGTCATCCAGTCTTTAAAACATAGATGTATCATTTACTACTCAGTGTTCCTCATTCCCCCACATTTAATCCATTTCAAAGTGCTCTGCAATAATTCCTTCTTTTCCATTTCACTGCCACTTCTAGTTCAGGCATTCTTTATCACCTGGATTACTACTGTAGTCTTTTATCATCATCATCATCATCATCATTCTATATTACTCCTCTTCCTTCAGTTGCTTTCTCCTTCATGCCACTCTCTAATCACATCACTCCCTTGCTCCAGAATCTTAGTATCACATGATTTTGAGCTATAAAGAAACTTAGATGTCATCTAGTGCAACTGTCCCAATTCACAGTAGGAAAACAGGCCCAGAAAAGTTAAAATCCTCCTTGCCTATTAAATAAAGTCAAAACTTGGCTTCTCATTTAATGCCCTAGACAATTAAGCTCCAATCAATCTTATCTCTCATTATGCCCCTTCAAGTACTTTATGCTATGACAAGACCAGTCATTATTACGCAAAAGTACTATGTAAATTACCACCCCCCTCCACACCTTACATTAACTTCTCTAGAATGCCATACTCCTATTTCCATATGCCAAAATTCTATACCCAACCTTTAAGATCTAGTTTTCATGTTACTTTTTCCATGAAAATTTCCCTTATCATTAAAGCCACAATGTGATCTCTCTCCTTTGAACTGCATTACAGAGCTATTTGTACCTGTGGCACTCCTTCCTCCCTCTACCTCAGGACTTGAAATATTCACTGGCAACATTTTCTAAATTTAGAGCTTATCTCTTTCTTGTTTAGACACTCCTGGCTCCAAAAGTTTAATACTAACAACAAAAAAAAAGATGTTAAAAAACTTTATGGGGAGCATAAGAACAAGTATAGCTTGTTTTTTTTTCACAATAGTTGGAACAAAATCATATTTTAAAACAATTTTCTTTTCTAGTTCAGTCCCACCTATTCACTACAACTTGTAAAAAAAATAAAGAATAGTAGGGAAAGAATGATTTTTAAAAAGAAATTCTGTTTTACAGTTTTAAGTTAAATAGCCTTTAGCATTAATTATTCATTAAGTTGTGTCCTTTTAATGTTTTAGTTTTGAAAATAACATCTTGAATAACCAGAAATATTTTCCATCTGAGAATTTAACATTTTTATCAATTGCATCCGTACCTTACTGCAAAAGATGCAGTATCCCAAAAAAGTAAACTGAATAATTATAAATTTTAGCATGTTTAAGTGAGGATTGCTTGCTATTTAAAAGAATGCTATTGTGAAACATTTTTAAAGTGAAAAATTGTATTTTAAAGTCTAAAGTTCCAGGCTATTAGCCTTACTTAAAACAAAGTATATTACTCTTACTTCATTTCTCAAGGATAACCTTGTAAATAATATGTTTCATTTGCATACATAGGAATTCAGTGACCCATTGAATTGGTATTTCTGTCTCTGTGGATGTGCATCTGCCTTACAAATAACTGGAAAGATTTGCATAAAGGAATGCAATTACTTGGATTTTAAAACAATAGCAAAACAAGAATCCAGTAAGATATCTTTTATTTTATATTTTGTGTAGCACATGTGATGTTTCAGGCATAAAAAGTGAAGAACACTTAAACCATGGTGACCATGAAACCAGCTGTATGATTCATTTTGCTTTCAATGAAACAAAATAGAAATGCTCACTAGAAAGAGAAATGATGCTTGGGATAACTGTTGAACGAATTGAAGAAGTGTACTTAGCAAGTGGTAAGCTAGAATAATTTAAAGATTTATAAAATAGTAATTGTATTTATTTAAGGCAGTACAACAAATCATTTCAAACATTTACTTTCCTATGATGGTTATTTTTCATTTAAAAGGTGAGAATATTTCTAATAATTCATCTTATTTTAAAAGTCAATAAGAATAAGCAATAAATCCACATTGATGCTTTTGTAAGGAAATGCAGCAAGCCATTTAAACTTCATGAGCCTCAGTTTCCTTATCTGTCAAATTCACAATTTTTACTAGATGACCCATGATCTTATCACACTTTCACCATTCAGGTTAATAACTAACATATAGTTTCCTATGTACTTACTGCCTTTATAGGCTAAACCCCAAAGCTGAGTTCCTATCTAACAAAAACAACAAAATCCACATGTGGAAACTATTATGAGATATTGTAGTTATTATAATATCTAGCACTTAAATAGTCACTTGAGCTTGGCAAAAACCAAGGAAACACCAACATTAGGATCACAAACTACAGACCACCTATAAATTTGTCAGAACTTTAAAAGAACCTTTTGTGAACTCATATATTTCTCCAAAAATTTCTAAAAGAAAAAATAATACTGCCTTAAATTCATAGTTTACTCACCTGAAGTTGTACTAGATTGAGTAAAAATAATGCCTTTCTCATGTTGCAAGCAACATTTAGGTTTACCTTGTTCTTGATTCCTTTGCTAAGTACAGAAATGAATAAATTCACTGTCAAATAATGACTCCTACCTACTAGAACTAGCAGTTGAACTCGAGATAGCCATTACATTAGCATGTTTAATCATAATGCTCTTTTCAAAGCATGTGGTTAAAATGAATTTTAGTGGTAAGTCAGGGAGGTTGTTAGTTCACTTCCAATGATAATACATGTGACTTTAATGAAATTATTAAAAGTTTTATGATCTAAATTATACATTTATATATTTTCCATTTAAGTTGTCAATTTCCATTATTTTAAGATACTAATTGGCTCTACTTAGTAGTGTCTTTACAATATAAGGAAATGAGAATTTTCATAAAAAGTATGATTGTTTGACTTTTTAAACAACAATATAATAAAGACAAACTGTAAAGGATATAATATTATATTGTTCTTTATATTTTTGTACTTTACATTTTACTTATCACACATTTCTACAAAGTACATTGAACCAAGCTCTCTAAATTTTTTAAGTTTGTCATAAATTAAAGTTATCTGCAGAAATATAATTAACTGAATTGTTGGGTGAGATGAAAAAATCTTCCTTACTTGAATTCTATATCTAATTGTGGTGCCTATTTTATGGCTATCAAAATCAGCTTAATATTTCTCAATCTAAAACTATTCAATAAAAAAGGATTCCAAAGAATAAATATTCTAAAAGTCTATAAATCATTGATACACTTATGTGCTAATTATATGTTAATTCTTATATTGTATAATGTACAACTCACGACACCTTATATATATGCATTTATGTATATGTATATATATAGGTATAGATATATATAGATATATAGATAGATAGATTGATGAGGCAATCGAGCTTAAGTGACTTGTCCAGGGTCCCACAGCTAGTGAGTATCATATGTTTGAGGTCAGAATTGAATTCAGGTCCTCCTGACTTCTAGGCCAGTACTCTATCCACTGCACTACCTAGCTGCCCCATACCTTAAATATATTTTAAGCATACTTTTTACTATATACAAATTGGAACAACCTGTTAACAACAACCTGTTCTACTTGGCATTATTCAATAAACTCATAATTCAGTGCATTAAATAGTATTCCTGTCACCCCAAATAGCACTTCAAAAAAAAAAAAAGCTTGACTTCCAAATAGGAATAGCTTAATAACTTGGAAACTATTTCCTTGCTTACTTTATGAGATATTTTCTTTTATATTAATATGACAAGAAACATAAACTAAAAGCCTCCATTCATAATTCCCTTGCATGTTTGTCACCTCTAGGATTACCCTCTAGGTTAGACAATGGTTCCAGCTGTCATCTGCAACCCTGGGACTATGTCCAAGGTGTTAGCTTAGATTTTCATTTTGTCTGTAGTTCAGTCATCATTTCTGATAAGTCCTGGGTATATGAGGAGAAGGTTGGATCATTTGTAAATGGCTCAGTCATGAGGTCCTAATTGTTTCCTGTAAGTACAATAATAATTTCCCATGTTATTCCTGAACCTCTAGCAATGCTCCCTGGCTACCTTTGTAGGAAACTGTAATCTCTTCCAGGTGCTGTCTGGCCATGTCATTGTTGGTGAGTTTAGAGCCTCATTCTGATCCAAACCATGTCCTCTGCTTGTCCTACTTTGCTTCTTATGACTGTTGCCTATGACAGCTGTAATCTTTCTATCCAACTTTTTCCTGAGTCATTCTTCATATAATGTGGAAATCTCAGCAATGTATGTCACAGGTTATCACTCCTTAAATAAGTGAAGACTAGGAGACCAAAGAGCCATAGGTTCCAGGATAATGACTTGAGGAAAGTCAGTCAATCACTCACTCAACAATAAGTATTTATTAACTGACTATGATATGCCAGGAAGTGTCCTCAGTGCTGAGGATGCAAGCACAAAGAATGAAATAATCTCTAATGTCAAGGAGTTTATATTTTAATGAAAGGCAAGTACAATATATAAAGATGTGCATATATGCACATGAACATATGTGCATACACACATGCGTATATACACACAAGTGGACATATGCAAGATATGCACATTGTACACGTACATATGTGTACACATACAATATATGCATATATAGATGTAGATATGTAAAGATGACAAATGTATAAAAACATTTAACATGAAAGATATGTTGATATGCATATATAATGGATACTGGAAGTTGTTAAATACAAGATAATTTAGAAGAGTTGTACTATCAGGTGGGGAGATGAGGAAAAGGTTCATGTGGAAGATGGTGGCTGAACTTGATTTTAAAGGAAGAGAGGAATTCTATGAAATAGAGGTAGGGAGGGAGTGCATTCCGGAAATGGGGGATGACTAATGCAAAGGGATAAGGAAATTAAAATGTTGTGAGGAACAGAGAGAAGGTCAGTTTGGCAGCATCATATAATGCAGGAGGAGAAGTAATGTACAATAAGGCTGGAAAGATAGGTTGGAGACAGGTTCTGCAAGACTTTAAAAGCTAAACAGAGAAGTTTATATTTTATTCTAGAAGCAATAGAAGTCCCTGGAGCTATTGGGAGTAGAGAAGTCACAAGATCAGATTGTTGGGAAATTGCTTTTACAGCAATGTGCAGGATGGATAGAAGTGGTAATAGACTTGAAACAAAGAGACCAACTATGAGACTATTGCAATAATGTAGGTGAGAGGTGATGAGGTCCTGCACTAACATAATAGCTATGTAAGTAAAGAGGAGTCAGTCAATCAATACACATTTATTAAGCATTTACTGTGTGCCAAACACTGTGCTAAGCACTACAGATACAAAAACAGACAGAAGACGGCCCCTGCCCTTATGGTGCTTACAATATAATAGTCAGATGTGAGAGACATGAAGGTAGAAATAGCAAATTTGGCAACCGATTGGGTATGTGAGATGAGGCAGAGTAGATTCTTGAATAATGCTGAAATTATGAATCTGAGAAACTGGAATGATGGTGGCACCTTTAATAGAAATAGGAAAGTTTAAGAGAGGGTAGATTTCAGTTTTACACACTTTGAGCTTAAGATAGGTCTAAGACATCAAGTCTGAAATGTCAAATAGGCAATTGGTGATCTAAAACTGAAGCTTGGAGAAGAGGCTGGGATTGATATATACAGATCTAGGAGTCATCTACATAGAAGTAATAATAATAATAATAATAAATAATAAACTTATGAAAACTGATGAGAATAACAAGAAAGAATACAGAGATAGAAGAAGAAAGGACCACCAGAATAGAACCTTGAGTACCACCAAGGTGGAAGATGAATGAGTAAAGGAGGCTAAGACATCCTGTAGTATTTCAGGAAACCATGTATTTATCTAATACCTCTCCTAAAACTTTGTACAGAGTGCTACACTTGAAACTCTGGGAGTAAATGGGTCCCTTTAGGGACTCCAAGAAAGCATTTGGCTTCCAAAAGTTTGTGGCAATCTTGTCTTTATCATCCCAAGCATGTATATTTCCTCCATATTAGAAAGATATGGAAATAGGTAGAGATGAACATATATCTATAGATGTAAATGTTATGTACTCCATTAAATGTCAATTCTTGGAAGGCAGAATTATTTAATTTTTGTTTTTGTATTTTTAGCATTCCATTCAATATCTGCTACATGGTAGGCCCTTAATAAATGTTAGTTGATGAACTTATGGGTTGATCAATTGCAAAATATGATGAATACAGAACGCAAGTACTACTGAATCAGCAAGAACTCTGGGGAGGAACTTTTTGGAATATGTACATGTGAGGATGTTAGTTCTACTATAAAGAGCCACTTTTGGCCTATACAGCTTAAAATTAATTTAAAACACAGGCACACAGAAAACCCACCAATCCCTTGGTTTTTTTTTTTCTTATTGAGGTTTCCAAATAAAGTTAAAATTTTTAGGTTGTCAATGGGAAATCCTTTACATGTTTCCCACTCATCTTTCACCAACTTTCTTTTATATTTAATACCTTTTCAGAAATAACACATAGGATCATGTATCAGGGTCCTCAAGTCCTGGTGGCAGAGGCTGTAATGAGAGTTGAAATTTTCCCTTTTCTGAGAGCCTGGTAAAATCCAGACTCCTTTCCTTGTCTCTCATTCCCCAATATACCTCTTTTCCTTCAGAGTAAGCAGAATTAGGTGTCCCTTTTAGGTCCACTAGATCCTATATAAGCCCCTTTTGCTGGGTTCAAATTCATTCTTCCATTTATACCTACATGACCTAGGGTGAATCATATAATTTCACTGGCCCTTAGATTCCTCATCTGCAAAATGAAAAGTGTGTACTAGATGTTTCTGAGGTCGCCCCCAGTTCTAAGCTGTGATTCTGTGAAGGTCACATACAGAGAAAGGTTCCTCATAGAGACCTGGAAAGTATAGCCTTAATTTCTTGAGGGGAATATAACAGGGACAGTAAAAACAGCTATAAGTGGCCATGTTGGAAAAGGAGATTTATCTACAGAAGTAATAAAATGCAAGCAGCGGATAATGTCTAATAAACGTGCATTTTTCACTATCATTCTATACATGTAATCACTGATAAGAGAGGAAGCCAAATGGTGCAATAGAGAGGCTAAACTAAATTGACTCCTGTGACCTGTATGATAAAATTCATATTCCTTTGTTTGGCATTTAAAGTCTTGACTCCATTTTATCTTTCCAGGCTTATATATACATTAGTCTTCTTCATTAACTCTATAGCCTAGCTGAATTAGTCTTCTTGTGTTTCCTTAGAGGACACTATATTTCCTGCCCCTATGCTACCCTCTTCTGCTCTTAGAATTCCTAGTGTCCTTCAAAGCAGCTAGGTGGACACAGTGGATGGAAAACTGGACCTGGAGTGAGAAAGACCTAAGTATAAATCTGGCCTCACACACTTACTGTGTGACTCTGGGCAAGGTACTTAACCTCTATTTGATTCAGTTTTCCCAGTTGTAACACGAGGATAATAATAGCACCTTCCACCCAGGGTTGGCATGAAGATCAAGTGAGGTAATTGTAAAGCATTTAGCACAGTGCTGGTCACATAATAAATCCTGTATAAATATTAGTTATTATTATTATTATTATTATTATAGCTCATTGTAAATGAAATCTCCTAAAAGCTTTTAGATACGTAAAGCTTTCCTTGATCCCTCCAGCTATAAGCACGCAGTCATCCAAACTGTATTTTTTCCAATTGTATAGATTGTATTTGGGGCATACATTGCATGTATTAGGGGAGCATGTTGTCTTCTCTAAAAGAATATAATCTCCTTGAGGGCAGTGATTATTTCATTTTTATCTGAATTCCTAGTGCCTGGAATAGGGTTGGAGCTTATTAAATGCTTGTTGATTGGTTGACCTTATTTAACTAGGACAATGATATGGCTTATATGACCTGTCAAGTTATTAGGAAGGCCTACAACATGTATTACATACAGCCCATTGTCATCTCAACCTACTGATCACCTGCAGAAACACTGTGAGCCTAGATAGATCCCAGCTGTTTGTACAACTCTGTTTCTTTTTCATTCAGTCCTAATTAGATAGTACCCAATTCCCCTGTTGCAATTAGCTAAGCCTTAATGCTTTTCCACAATTGGTCCCATTCCGCTGTTCTTTGGTGCTATGAAGAGTATTTGTGTTGATTCTTATTATAGGGAACTGTATAAAAAGCCCATGTTCAGTATTATCCATTAAATGACCCAAACCAGACAACTGGTCCCAAAGTGTTACAGGCCATTTCCTGGTTAGGGAATGCTCAGATAAACTCTGGGCTGCTATGTATCTCAGAATTTGGAAATCTTTAGATCCATGGGATGTCTATTTGCCTGATATAGAACATATTCCTACCTTACATTATTTTCTTAAAAAATAGGTTGATGAGAATTGCTTTCAAAAAACAAACCACAAACAACACTGGTGAGGAGAAGTATTTTCTGGCAAACAGCATCATATTATTTAGAAATGATTGCTATCTATAGGTGGTGATCAAATTATGTTTATAAAAATAACTTGAAATAGCATAAGAACCTCTGGAAATAGTAGTATTTCATAAAATACACATTCCATATAACATCAAGTAATTTGAAATAATTAGTATGTACAGTAGAAACTGGGAGTAAATTTCAAAATGTGCTTAAGTTTCTGTTTTCCTAGCCTTTGACTTCAAAACAAAACCCTCACCCAATGTTGGTGTAAATGGTCTTCTATTCAATTCCTGGACTAATGAGATGTGGAATGGACCTTCTGTTCTCTAAAGATCTATCAGTACCACTCTGACAGATTATTCTAAGCTAGAAAGATTTTGAGTGTAGGCTCTGAATGATAACTGGCCTACTTAAATGAGCAGAGAGTCATTGGCTGGCCATCTTTTCAATTATAATTGTTTTTGGTCACAACTCATAAAGACTATTTGTGACGGTGTAGAGAATGTGTGGCCTGTATCCATGAAAAGAATGTCTACATTAAAGAAATCGTTTGAAGTATTAAGGAAAAATGGAAAGTACAAAGATAACAGTAATGGGTTTCTCAATTTTATTCCACTTTGCCACCATTTTGGTATGATAATAGGCATGATTTGACTTGTATGGTAACTTGTATTTTACT
The DNA here is from genome assembly GCF_003287225.1 of Phascolarctos cinereus. Classification (NCBI taxonomy): domain Eukaryota; kingdom Metazoa; phylum Chordata; class Mammalia; order Diprotodontia; family Phascolarctidae; genus Phascolarctos; species Phascolarctos cinereus. Next base: position 180,442,414 of record NW_027555514.1, on the reverse strand, counting down.
TACAAGTCAAGTTCAAGTCAAGGAAGAAGATCGCAGCTGTTTCAATCACTGCTACTAGTGCAGGTCATTGAAGAAAGGTGAGCAAATACAAACAAAAATGTGTGAGCTGGTAAACATTTTTTCTTCTTTTTTTTGTGGAGGGTGTGATCAAGAGGACTTATGAGATGAGTCCAATATCAAACCAAATTTTTATAAACCCAGAGCTAGGATTTGGGGCCACAGGTTATACTTAGGAGACTGAGTTTTAAAACAATTTGATAAAAAAGCTAGTTGATCCACATGTAAGCCTTGTATCAAAGACTGTCTCATGACACAATGATCCAGGTACACTTTAGGGATTTTCTCAGTTTCTTGGCTTATGGGCCCTATAAAAAAAATGAAAAAAACATGCATGGCATAAATTCACATTTCAAGCATGCAATTCATAGTATTACAGAATGTATTATTAAAGGAAGCAAAACTAAATATAAATCAGAGATTAATCAATGATTAGTCCTAATGATGTATGTAATTCCCAATCATTTTCTGTCCTAAATATGAGGCCTGCACTGGGAAGACTCCTCCACCACAAGTCTTGTCTTTCCCAGATGCTCCTTGCCTCTCAAAGTGGGGTGGAGGAGCACAAGTGTCATCATTTTATTTCTGTCTGTGTCTCTTTCATCTTTTTACCTCTCTATGTTATTTCCTTCCTTCCTTCCTTCCCTCCTTTTCTTCATCCGTTCTCCCTCCTTCCCTTCCTCCCTCCCTCCCTCCTTCCTTCCTTCTTTCCTCCCTTCCTCTCTTCTTTCCTTCCTTCCTTCTTTCCCTCCTTTCCTCTCTCTTTCCTTCATTCTTTCCCTCCCTCCTCTCCTTCCTCCCTCCCTCTCTTCCCCCTTCCTTCTTCCCTGTCTTCTTTCCTTCCTTTTTCCTTTTTTCTCTCCTTCCCTCCCTCCTTCCCTCATTTTTCCCTCCCTCCTCTGTTTCCTTCCTCCCTATCTCCCTTCTTCCATACCTCTCTTCCTCCCTTTCTCCCTCCCTTTTTCCTTCCTTCTTCCTTCCTTCCTTCCTTCCTTCCTTCCTTCCTTCCTTCCTTCCTTCCTTCCTTCCTTCCTTCCTTCCTTCCTTCCTTCTTCCATCTCTCTGTCTGTCCTGACACTCTTCATGGAGCTGTGGTATGAATGCTAAGTCTCTCATTTATCTCATCCTGGCCCCACCCATCAACATATGTGTCCTTGGGAGCTGATATATTTTATTTTCCCTACTTACTCTAGGGAGGAGAAAAGAGCAAATATTGCAATAGTCAGATATAAATTGTTCAAGTAATTTTTTAAAAAATATTAATAACTGAGTACATATAGCCATAACTTAAAAAAATAATTTTAAGGTAATTTCTTACTCTGAGATTTCTCACTTTTACTTCATTAGAAATTTCAGCTATAATTCAGAGTCATAAGCAACTAAACTATCATCTTTTTTCATACAATTTCAGAATCTGTGAAAGTAAGGAGGAAGGAAAGAGTTTCTGTTATTGATATTTTGGATACTAAGTGAAACAATTACAATATTAACTATAAAGGTATAAACGTATGTGACACCTTGCTGCCCAGCAGGTGAAACCTGATGGACTGCAGTCCAAATTGGCTTATATGCTGCCTTCCTTAAGCTGGAGTTTGTGTCACTGTATTGATTGTTCCTCAAAAGCAATTTGTGGTACCTTGGACTCACAATCTGAGATGTTGCCTCAGTTCCTCCCTGAAATAATTGTCTCACAAACCTCTACAGTATTTCATCTAGCTACTAGAGGGC
>NW_027555514.1:180340629-180435629 GCF_003287225.1 Phascolarctos cinereus | reverse complement strand
GTATAAGGCATACTCCCTAAAAGGGCATGTAATCTGGTTGAAATTTAAGTAGCTTCATTACTTGATTAACATGGGTATTCCTTCTAATGGTACATATTGCCACCTGCCTATACGGCCCATATTCTCCCATAAACCCTTCATAGAGGGAGCCTACTCAATTCTGGGGTGGAACATAGGGAAAGTCTCACTTTCTTTTTTTTTAGCATTCTGTAAATACCTATTCAGTACTCAGACTTTCTATTGATTAGGGTTCACTCTTATCATGTATTTATTTCCTTGATAATACCATTTAGAAAATTTCTTGAATGTTTATCCCCAGTACTTTGCTGCAGTGTATTTACTATGAGCATAGTGTTCAATTGTCATTTCAAGCAGAAACAGAATCACAGAATTTCAGAGTTGGAACAGACTTTAGTGGTCATGATATCCTGATATAACATGCTCAATTAGCGGTCATCTAACCTTTGCTTGAAGGCTTCTCCTTACAGGAGGAATTTGCCATGTCCCAACACAACCCATTGTACTTTGGGTCAGCTCTTATTGCTAGGAACTTAGAGATTTTGATTTCTCCAAGATTATGCTGCTCCATTGGTAAGTGTGTGTGTGTGTGTGTGTGTGTGTGTGTGTGTACATTGCTCAATGAATCTCAGCTCTATTGCTTAGTAATTCATCCAGTTACTTCATCTTCTAAACTCACCACCATGCTGTTAATACAAACCTTATTGACACCACTTCTCTCAGCCTCTTCTTCCCTCTGATTGGAGGGCTGGAGAAGAGGGCAGAGTACCAAACTCCTCCCACTGCCTTCCTTTAGAGAAGGCAGAAGCTGGACTCAACTCACTCCACTTTGTATCTGCTGCTCTACCTGGTTTCAACTTCAGGGAAAAAAAAAACTCCCTTCCCCTATGCTGGGTATTACAGACTTTATGATCCAATCCACTCACTTTTATTACTAGGTGCCAGACGCTGGTATGAGTTCTGGGGATACACCATTTAATTTAAAAAAATCCCTCACTTCAAGAAGCTTAAAATCTAAAGAGGGAGACAAACCACACAAGAAGGAAGGAAAGGAGAAGGGGACACCGGACCGCAGAGGATACCCAGCACCTAATTGCTCTTTAGTAGTTTAGCTTGTGTGATAAACCAAAACTCATGAAAGAAGCTACTAAAGAGCAATTAGGTGCTAAAAATCAGAGTATAAGTACAATAGAAGATTTTGTCTACTGTTTCTTGAAAATCTAAATTTGATAAAGAAAAAAAATCGTGAACGTCTTGTTTAGTTACCCTCATAACCCATTTCCTAAAACAGTTGACTGGGTGAGTGCATGGTGAAAGACTGAGGATTTTAGTTCTCCCTGTGACACCACCTACATGACCTTCTACAGATAATTTAATTGCTCTAGATCTTAGAACCTAACTGTAAAAGGAGGGTCTAGCTTTTTAGTGTTTAGGTTCCCTTTCACCTGTACAACTAAATGCTAGAAAAATAATTATAAAAAAAAACAATCTGAAATTTTATATTACTTCTAGGAAGCTTAAGAGTTTGAGGGCATTTGGAAGTTTCTACACCCATGTACTGGGTCATTTGTTATGACACAATTCTGCTTTCCTTGTTGTTTTCCATTAAACAAGTTAAATCTAATCTAAATACAGATAAAAATTGATGGGCCGTATTTTCCCTAGCTAAGATCACAGAGTTGGAAAGTACTTCAACGGTTCTGTATTCCAACCTCTAAATTGAACATGAATTGCCTCTAGATCATACCCAATAAGTGGTCACCTAGCACCTTGCCTGAAGATCTCCAGTGACGGGGAACTCACCAGATCTCTGCATTAGGGCCTGGGAACTCTATAGATTTAATAGTACTTAGAGTTGCAAAGGATATCAGAAACCATTTAGTTGAACTCCATTTTAGACAAGAAAACACTGAGGCCTGCAGAGGACTGATGTTTTGTCCAAGCTCACATGGATGCTAAATAACAGAAGCAGGACTCAAACTCATTTTTACTTGAACGTCTCAGATGAATGTATTTGATTTTTATGGTGGAAACAATAATGTAACAAAGTGTATATTTCCAGAGAATTTTCCAGTGTTGGGACATGGAACAATTTTGCCCAATTTGGCTATTTTGCACATTAGAACAGCAAGGTGGCACACTAGAGCAGCTAGAGAATAAAGTTCTGGGCCAGAGGTTCAGGAAGACCTGAGTTCAAATTCAGCTTCAGATGTTTACTAGTTGTACAACCCTAGGCAGGTCACTTAACCTCAGTTTGCCTCAGTTTCCTCGACTGAAAAATGTGAACAATAACAACACCTACCTTGCAGAATTGTTGTGAGGATCCAGTGAAATAATATTTGTCAAAAGCTCTTAGTCAAGTGCCTGGTACCTTTCCCCCTTTCCATTTAGTCAGAAATGATGTTTTTTGGTCCTTCTGTCCTCAATCTTTTGATATCCCCATGAGGCATCCTTGCTTCCTTAGGACTTTCTCTTGGGAAATGGCAAGCCTAGCACAGATCTAACCTTGGTAGTAGTGCTCCATATTTTTAGATCTTCCTCTCTCTGTGTGCCATGCTTCCCCAATACCCAGCCCCGATGTACCTGTCCTGTGTTCAATTTCTAAGAATTCTGTTCTTTGATAATTTAATGAATTCATTTGGATGATATATTAATAGGTACAATGGATTAATGTGTTATCTCTTCCGAGTAACATTTGCATTTTAACAGGAGTTTTCTGTAGCCAATGCCCCATCCCAAAGCGAGAGAGCTAACTGGAGTAGGCCTACCCGGCCTTTCAGCAGCTGTTGACTCTGTCTGAATAGAGCACCTGCTCTGTTAAATCATGTTTTTAAAATTTTCCTTTAATCCCCAAACCAACTCTATTTATTCAAAATAGGATTAAAGGGAAATCCATCATAAAATATGCTAGAAAGGCCTCAATTTAGAATGAAAAAAAGAAAGAAACAAGAAGTATTCACTTCACTATATGCCTTTCCCACAGATTGTAGTACTGTGGTGTCGTGTTGAAACATTAATTTTTTCCTGTTCTCATTGAAACAATAAAATTTCATATCAGTTTTGATTCGGTTGATTTAGTATTATTTAATATAACCAATACTCTGTTTTTAATAATTTGAAGGGAAAAATAAAACTTGTTTGAATGCTAAACTTGGACTTGGACTTAAATTCTGCCATTCACCAGCCTTAGGATGTTGACTAAGTCACTTATCCCCTATCTCTGTCTCTGTCTCTGTCTCCATCTCTCTCCCTCCCTCTCACTGTTTGCTTGTCTGTAAAATGAGGATAATGGTGCTTGCAGCTATCTACCTTACAGGCTTGTTGGGAAGATCAAATGAAGACTTGCATATAAAATGGTTTGTAAACCTCAAAGTGCTATATAAATGTATTATTTGTATTTTTCAAAATGAAATAACCTCAGAGTTGGTCCTACCCAGACCCAAATATATTTAACAACTGATCAAGTAGCCTCTTCTTGAGGGAAAAATTATTACTTCCTGGGACAGCCTATGCTATCTGAGGATAGCCCTAATGCAGATGAAGTTTTTCTTTACTTTAAGGCATAGCAAAATTGGTCTCTACCCAGTTTCTATCCATTTCCCATATCCTGCCCTCTGGGGAGAAGCAGGACAAGCCTAAATCCTTTTCCATATGATAATTCTTCAAATGTAAAAATATAGCTGTTATATTCCCCTGCCATGTTTCTCTTCTCCTGGCAAATTGACCTTGGTATTTTCACCAAATATTCATAAAGCAAGATCTTGAGGTTCTTCAGGCAGCCAGTGCTATTAGGAAGATCTCAGTTTGACTCCTGCCTCAGACACTTGCTAACAGTGTGATCCTGGGCAAATCATTTAACCTTTTAGCCTCAATGTCCCTTCCTGCTAAATGGGAATAATAATAATTCCTCTCTCACAACTTTGTCATGACATTCAAATGAGGTTTTATACATACACACACACACACACACACACACACACACACACACAAACACACACATATATATATGTACATATATCGTGCTTTGTGAATCTTAAACCACTATATAAATTCCATTATTATATTATTATCCATCATTGGATACCATTCTGGTTGCCTTCCTCTGGAGGCATTACAGCTTACCCATGTCCATCCTAAAATGTGATACACAGAACTGAATACAATATGGATATCAGATGTGGTCTGACCAGGATAGACTCTAATGACAGTATCACTTTCTGGTCATTATAGGTCTCTTAACTCAGCTTAATGTTACAGTAGCTTTTTTGTTTACAATGTTATATTGCTAACTCGCAGTCAGTGTATAGTCCACTAAAACTAACCCAGATTATTTTCAAGAAAATTGCTGTCTAGTCATATGTCCCCTCTTGAACTTTCTCTGAAGTAGATTTTCTGAACTTAAGTATAAAACTATGTATTTATCCCTATTAAATTTCATTTTATTATTAGACCTAATTTCTAGCCTGTCAAGAACTATTAAATTCTAATTCTGTCAACTAACATATTAGCTATTCTTCTGTACTTTGTACTATCTGCAAATTTTATGAATACACTATCTATGCTTTTGTCTAAGTCACTGAAAAAAAAAAAGACTGTACAGGGATAAACAAATCTCTGGGACACTCTACCAAAGACTTACTTCCAAGGTGAAATATTTCTATTAAGGACTATTCTTTGTGTGTAGCCACTCAACTAGTACTGAAACCATCTCATTGTATTATCAATTTTTAGCACAGTGCCTGGAATATTGTGACCACTTAATAAATGCTTGTTTATTGATTGACAGTTCTTAAGGAATTCAGTGTCTAGTTCACATTCTCAACTCCTATCTTGTTTTCATATATGGTGATTTCAATATTCATATCAATTTTCTCTCAAAGACTCTGACCTCCCAATTCATCAACCTCCTCCACTCCCAAGAATAATGCCTTTAATATACTCACATTTAACAACTTAAGTCTCATCATCACCCATAGCTATGCCACCTCCATTATCCTTTATTCTTAAATCCTTTGTCCTGAAACATGATATATTGTGGATAGAGTCAGGAAGACACGATTTGAAATTCTACCTCAGAAATTTTTTAGTTCTGTGACCCAGTGAATCAAAGATGGTGGAGTAAAAGCAGTGACTTACTTGAGCTCTCCCCCAAACTCCTCCAAATACCTGTAAAAATGTCTCTAAACAAATTCTAGAGCAGCAGAACACACAAAAAAGACAGAGTGAAACAAATTCCAAGCCCAAGACAACCTGGATGGTTGATTGGAAAGGTCTGTTGTACTGGGCTAGCAGAGGTGCACAGTTCAGCACAGGAGCGTAGGCAAAGACCAGGCCTCCATGAACCTGGAGCAAGCCTCAGGGAACTGAATCACGGGCAGCTGTGGCAGTTTCCACACTTCTAAATCCACAAACACCAAAGACAACTTAGAAGGTCAGAAGGAAAGGTCCGTGACCATGGTGAGAGAGAAGTTTAGTCCCAACCAGGCACAGCCCCAGGGCCATGGCTGCTTCTAGAGCTCTTGGCCCACAGACAGAGGGTGGATGGAGTGGCTGATAAGAGGGGGATTGCAGGGATCTCTCTGCTGGTACAGGATTCTCTTGCTTTGCCCGTGCTTGGATCTGGGTCACAGTTCAGAGTGGCAGTCCTAGGACGAGGAGGAGCGTTGGTGTGCTGGAGCTTGTAGTGGTGATGAAGAGAGTATCCTCCTCAGAGTTCCAAGGCAGAAAAGAGTGTTTGTGGTCACTCATAGATCAGAGCACAGGCCAGGAAAGGAGTAAACACCTCGCCCTTGATTGTGCTACCTTAGAAGGACTCAAAATTTACAGGTCCCTAGAAGTATCTCTGAAAACAGCTGCACAAAACCCCAGAAGCTTGGGACAATACATTTGCCACCCTGGAAGAAGACCCATACCTTAACAGAGCATTTAAAACACAAGTAATTGACTGTGAACATGAACAAACTGTGCAAAAACAAGTCAGACCATAGAGTCTTTCTTTGGTGACAAAGAAGTTCAAAACATACAACCAGGGGAAAACCACAAAGTCAAAGCTTCTACATCCAAGGCCTCCAAGAAGAATATGCATCAGTCTTAGGCCATGGAAAAGCTCAAAAAGGATTTTGAGAAGCAAGTGAGAGAAGTAGAGGAAAAACTGGGAAGAGAAATGAGAGAAAATCTTGAAAAACTAGTCAACAGCTTGCTAAAGGAGACCCAAAAAATATTGAAGAAAATAATATGTTAAAAAATAGCCTAACCCAAATGATGATGAAAGAGGTCCCAAAAGCCAAAGATGAAAAGAATGCCTACAAAAGCAGAATTGGCCAAATGGAGAAGGAAGTCCAAAAGCTCACTGAAGAAAATAATTCCTGAAAAATTAGAATGGAGCAAATGGAAGCTAGTGACTTTATGAGAAATCAAAGACATTATAAAACAAAACCAAAAGAATAAAAAAAAATAGAAGACAATGTGAAATATCTTATTGGAAAAACAACTGACCTGGAAAATAGACCTGGGAGAGATCATTTAAAAATTATTGGACTATCTGAAAGCCATGATCAAAAAAAGAGCCTAGACATCATCTTTCAAGAAATTATTAAGGAAAACTGCCCTGATATTCTAGAACCATAGCGTAAAATAAAAATGGAAAGAATCCACCAATCACCTCCTGAAAGAGATCCCCAAAGGAAAACTCCTAGGAATATTGTAGCCAAAATCCAGAGTTCCCAAGTCAAGGAGAAAATATTGTAAGCAGCCAGAAAGAAACAATTCAAGTATTGTGGAAACACAATCAGGATAACACAGGGATTTAGCAGCTTCTACATTAAGGGACTGGAGGGCTTGGAATATAATATTCCAGAGGTCAAAGGATATAGGATTACAACCAAGAATCATCTACCCCACAAAGCTGAGTATAATCCTTCAGGAAAAAAAAATGGACATTCTGTTAAATAGAGGACTCTCAAGCATTCTTGATGAAAAGACCAGAACTGAATAGACATTTTGACTTTCAAATACAAGAAAAGGTAAACAGGAAAAAGAAATCATAAGGGACTTATTAAGGTTGAACTGTTTATATTCCTGCATGGAAAGATGATATTTGTAACTCACAAGACCTTTGCTAGTATTAGGATAGTTGAAGGGAAAAATTACATGTATGTATGTATGTATGTATAGATAGATAGATAGATAGATAGATAGATAGATAGATAGATAGATAGATGGATAGAGGACACATGGTGAGTTGAAGATGAAGGGGTGATATCTGGAGAATAAAATTAAGGGGTGAGAGAGGATTATACCAGGGGAAGGAGAAAGGGAGAGGTAGAATGGGGTATAAAACAGATAAGCAAAGGCTTTTACAGTGAAGGGGAAGTGGGGAAGGTGAGAAGGAATGAGTGAATCTTATTCTCATAGGATCTGGCTTTAGGAGGGAATGTCATACACACTCAATTGGATATGGAAATCTATTTTACTCTGCAGGAAAATAGGGGGTAAAGGGGTAAGAGAGTAGGGGAATGATAGGGGGAGGGCAGATTGGGGGAGGGGGTAATCAGAAGGAAACACTTCTGAGGAGGGACAGGGTCAAAACAAAGAAGGAGAGGATGAAGGGAAATATAGTTAGTTTTTCACATGACTACTATGGAAGTGTTTTACATGACTACACACGTATAACCTGTATCGAGTTGCCTGCCTTCTCAGTGAGTGTGGGTGAGGAGGGAGGAAGGAAGAAAATTTGGAATCCAAAGTTTTAAAAACAAATGTTAGAAACTGTTTTCACATGCAACTGTGAAATAAGATATACAGGCAATGGGGCATAGAAATCTACCCTGCCCTACAGGAAAGTAGAAAGGGAATGTGGTAAGAGAAGGGAGAGGAAATAGAAGGGAGGGCAGTTTAGGGAAAGGGGTATTCAGAATGCATGCCATTTTGGGGGGGAGGAGCAAAATGGGTAAAAAATTTGGAACTCAAAATCTTGTGGAAGTGAAAGTTGAAAACTAAAACTAACTAACTAAATAAATAACAACAACAATAAAAGAAAGTCACTTAATCTTTCTATGTGTCAGCTTCCTTATCTATAAAATGAAGGGGTTGGACCCTACGGTCTCAAAGATTCCTTCCCACTCTAAATCTGTGATCCTGTTGTCTTACGATCCTTCTACCTCCCTCTCTTTCCAAACCTATATTTACTTTTCATTTTGACTACTGGTAATTCCATCATCCCTGTTCTCTCGCTTCATCTCTCTTACACTTCCCTCACTTTACATTCGTGTACTTGAGTTGAACAGTGAGCTACCTTTGAACCTCCTGAATCTCCTGTTAACCTATTTGACAGACGATCATATACCAATCCTTCCTCCTGCACAGATTCCATTATCTGCCTTCTCCACATCTCCCATGATAGAGGAAATCATCCAAAATACTGGCTAGGTCCCCTATAAATTATCGGAATACAATCTCAACTGTGCCCTCTGATTATATAATATATAATAATAACCATTATATTATATATTATTACATACTATTATATTATATACTATTGGTATATATTCCACATATATTCTATATAATATATTTGCATATATTATATAATATTATATTATAATAACTATTTTATAATGATAATATCATTCTTCTGACAGAGAATATTCCAAAACTTCCCCTCTCTCCAAAAACTCTAAAATTTATAGGCATTTCCTACTTTACTGAGAAAATCTAAGTTATCTGCCATGAGTAACCCCTGCCCCCTTTTTGCCCTATTCCACACATGGAAATTCCTCTATAGCTTCATCCAAATTCTTTTCTTTAGTCTAATCTTGTGTGGAGTCAGCTAGGTGGCTAAGTGGATAGAATACTGGACCTGTCATCAAGAAGACCTGAGTTCAAGTCTAACCTCAGCCACACATTAGCTGTGTGACCCTGAGAAAGTCACTTAACTTCTATTTGCCTTAATCCACTGAAGAGAAAATGGCAAGCCACTCCAGTATCTTTGCCAAAAAAAACCCCCCAAAACCCCAGAAAACTGAATGGGATCATGAGGAGTCGGACATGTCTAAACAACTGAACTACAGTCTTGTGCACTTGACTCCATCTTCTCCCACATCATTTCAGAGTTTTCCCCACCTATTATTTCATACCTCTCTCTAATCTCGAGAGCTCTAGTTCCATGTTTCTACATGCCTTCTAGACATCTCCATCTAGATGTTTCATCATCATCATAACTTCAAAATGTCAACAACTGGATTCATCATCTTTCCCAATTTCTGTCTCCAAACTTTCCTTCCTCTTGAAAAGTTTATACTAATCTCAAAGTTGTACAGATTTGTAATCCCAAAGTCATCTCCCTTCACTCATCTAATCAGCTGCTATCTTGTCTATTATTCTTCCCCAACCACATTTGGCATCTGTTTCCTTTTCCTCACTTATAGAGCCCTTATCCAATTTCAGGCCCTCATCACTTTTTATTGCTATTTCAATAGCCTTCTAATTGATGTCCCTGAAAGCAGTCTCTCAGTGTGGCAAAGATGCCATATTGATAATCTTTTCTTTCAAAAAAATGGTATATTTTATTTTTATACCATCTACATTCCCAAAATATCCATTCCACTTTCCCCTCTCTAGGAATCATCTCTTATAATAAAAGATAAATAATAAAGAGAAATAAAATAGCAGGTCAATACAACTAATCAATATCACTCAAGTCTGATAGTCTAGATAACTTTCTACAGCCATAGTTCCATCTCCCCCTCAAAGCAGACAGGGATAGTCCTTCTTGTGTATCTTCTTTGGCCCTAAATGTGGTCATTATAATCACAGCATTGAGTTTTAATTATGTTGTAGTAGTTAGATGGCAGATTTTTTTTCTGTTTTTATTGCTGTAGGCAGAGGTAAAATAGAGACAGTTCATATCAGCTTGTGAGGGGTAATTGTTAAAATTTCAATGTGAGCATTTACACCTGGGAAATTGACAAAAGAAAAAAAACAGGACTTGATTTATTGTTTTGTTGATTGTCAGGACTTAATAAGGTAATAGAGAAAATGTTAATAACACCAATTAAATTTAAAAGTGTATTGTGTGTATATCCCCCCCCCAGAGCATGAATTGTTAAATATTTACCAGCACACCCTTGTATGTAGCCATTGTACATGTGATTTTTTTCTAGTGCTGTTAACATCTGCATCATATAAGTCTTTCTTTGCCTCCTTGCATTCTTCGTATTCATCATTTGGTATGCAGTGATATTCCATCACAATTATGCATTATCCATTCCCTAGTCTTCCTGTTTTGCTTCTAATTCCTTGCTATCGTACAAAGTGCTCTTACACAAAGTATTTGGATGTTTGCTGCATCTTTCTATCTTTGGACTCTGGGACATATTTTTAGCAGGGGATATCTGAATCAAAGTATATGGGCGTATTTCTCTCCTTATTTACATAATTGTAAATTGCATTTACAGAATGCATTTACAGAATTGGACAATTTCTTGTCTTTTGTCATTTTGCTTATTTTCTGGTGCAAAATGAAATCTCAGAGATATTTTGATTTGTGTTTCTATTATTAGTAGTAATTCAGAACATTCTTTCATATCGTTGTCAATGATTTGCTATTCTTTTGAGAACTCTTTATTCATATCTTTTGACACCTTATTCATTGGCGAAGGGCTTTTATCATTATATATTTGTGCTAATTCCTTATACATTTTGGATATTATACCCTTATCAGAGATAGATGATAATTTTTTCCCTAATTGTCTGCTCCCCTTCTCCAATTTTATACTTCTAAAGCATAGGTCTGACCATTTTACTCAAGCAAATTCAATGGCTCTCTCTTACCTCTAGGAGAAAATGCAAGCTCCTGTGTTTGGCATTTAAAGCCCTTAACCTCACTCAGTTCTAACTTTGTAGACTGGTTTCATATTCATTCCCTATACATAGCTTCCATTTCATACAAATTGTCCTATTTGCTGCATATATGGCTACATATTTGCTACTTGCTGCATACATCTTAGCTTTTGTCATCTTGTCCTTATTCCTCTTCACGGCTCAGTTCAAGTGCCAGCTATTCAGCAGGGCCCTTGCTGAGTTTCTCTTAGCTATTAATTCAATCTATTTTTCCAGAAATGGATATTATATTCATTTTGTATATATTTTAGATTTCCTTATCTGACATATATTGTTACCTCTTATTTAGATTGTAAGCTTTTAGAGGGCAGAGACTGTTTTGTATTTCTGCCTATTACAGTGTCTAGAACACAGCAGGTACTTAATGAATTTAAAGTTAAAGTGAACTGATTACAAAGACAGATGTACTAATCAGCTTTACTGCCCCCCCCCCCGAAAGTTTTCAGCTATCAGTGCTCCAGTACTCTTGTCATTTTTTGAAGTTCCCATAGTCCCACTGCTTTATAAATAATATCTGATTTGATCCTTAAAACAACTATGTGATATAGGGGCTATTATTATCATCTTTGTAACTAAAAAAAAAACCAAACATAAGGCAGAGGTTAAGTGAGTTATCCACAACCACACACAACTAGTATCTAAGGCAGGTTTTCCTGAATCCTGGCCCAGTGCTCTACCTACTGCACCACCTAGCTTTTTGTTACTTCTGTGTGTTTAGCTTACATTCAGTGTGTCTCTCAGCAACTAATGCAGAACTTTGTGGCCATCAGCTGGGGCCTGCTCCTGGTTCTAGCAGACACTACTACCTATGTCAATGGGCTTGTCAATTACTATGATATGACTTTTGGGAATTCACAAGGTTGTCATCAGATCCATGAGATGAAGGAGAGAAAAACCTGATACCCTTCCCTTCTACTAAACCAATTCCTTCTCAGGATTATTTTACCATTGAATTTGACCACCACTATATAACTTACTGTACCCAGAATGTGTGATTTTTAAACTTACTTGCTGTGTGATACAAAGGCTTAGATAAATGAATAATTATTTCGGCCAATAATAAGATATTCTGTTTGGCATTCAAAGCCCTTCGTAACCTAGCCCTTTCCTGCTTTTCCAGTCTTCTTACATCTTACTCTTTTGCCACATACTCTTTGATTTAATGACACTGGCCTCCTGGCTATTTTACAGACAAGACAATCTATTTCTGGGCTCCAGGCATTTTCTCTGGCAGTCCTACCATGTCTGGAATACTCTTCTCCCTCTACTTTGACTACCGACCTTTCTAGTTTCTTTTAAATCCCAACCAAAATCCCATCTTCTACAGGAAGCCTTTCTCAACCTCTTTTTAATTCTAGTGCTTTCTCTCTCTTGATTATTTTCTATTTATCCTGTGTATAGTTTGCTTTGAATGTATGTATGTTGCTTCTTTTCTCCTGTTAGACTATGAGATCCTTGAGGGCAGGGATTGTCTCACTTCTTTTTTGTATTCTTAGCACTCAACACAGTGCCTAGCACCTAGTATGTGCTTAATAAATGCTTATTAATTGATTATTTCTTGCATGAGATCATCTGCCTTACACCTCCCATATTGATTTGGACTTACTCAAACCAAGTTTAAACATTTGATTTTTTTTGTTTTGTTTTGTTTTGTTTTTTTTGCTAGGCAATGGGGTTAAGTGACTTGCCCAGGGTCACACAGCTAGTAAGTGTTATGTGTCTGAGGCCAGATTTGAACCCAGATCCTCCTGAATCCAGGGCTGGTGCTCTACCCACTAAGCCACCTAGCTGCCCCTAAACATTTGATTGATTGATTCAATCATATCGTCTGGATCTTTAGACCCTAACCCATACATAAGCTATTGTTGCCTATTGTCTCTCTTTCTCCATTCAGAGTAAAGGTCTCAGTCTGGCTAGACTTGCTTGGGAAGACCATGACATTTAATTCGTTTTTAATTTCAAAAAGTATATCATAGTTATAATCCATCATTTTCTCAAAGTTCTTATTCACCATTGAATTCCACTTTGGAATTCTCATGCATTAATGTTCAACTGTTTCGCTGATGATGCTTATCTGAATTTAATGTGTACCATTCACATCTCTTGGGTGCATAAATTTGGTCTGGAAAATTATACTTTCTTTTTTGAGGCACATGTCATCTTAATATCAGAAAAATATATATTGTGCATTTTAAAATCAGTCAAATAAGCTCCAATAAGGCGATAATGGAAGAGCTAAAACAATGGAATTCTAGACTCTTAGAACATTAGTCAGTTCTTAATTACTCATCCTGAAAGGAAAAAAAAAAGAGAGACATTGATAATGAAAATGGGCAAATAGTACACAATAATTTATATGTGTGCTTAGAATGTGTTTTTATACTGGCTTTGGAGCATTGGTCTCTCTCATACCCTGGGAATTTGCTTTAAACAAAAATAATTAAACCATAATTTGAAATCCTAACTCAAAAAGAGTTTGGAAGTACCCTTTTTATGCACTGCTACTCAACAATACTCTGTAGTAAACTACAATATAAGAATAGAGTCCAGAGGTGGGGAACCTGCGGCCTCAAGGCTACATGTGGCCCTCTGACCGAATCCAAACTTCACAGAACAAATTCCCTTAATGAAAAGATTTATTTTGTAAAACTTTGACTCAGTCAAAAGGCCATTCCCAGGGACACAGGAGGCCACATGTGTTCTTGAGGCCACAAGCTTGCCACCTCAATGGATTATGCTGTTTGATATGAAAATAATTTTCCTTTTAAGGACATACCCACCTAGATCTCCCGTCAGCACCTTAAATTCAATACTGCAAAAGGAAATCATCATTTTAGCAACCAACATTTCTGCTCCTTCTTAATTACCCATTTTTATAACAACAGCAACTGTAGTACTCAGAGAAGGAAATTTAGGAGTAAGTTTTGACCACTACAAACAACTGATGGAGCATAATGGTTCTGTATTGTCATCTTCCTTTGATCTTTCCATTTTACTAGCTTATCTTCCTTTCTGTTCATACTTTTTTTCAATGATATCCATTATACAATTTCTTCTGAATAATTCCTCATTTGCAATACATTATAGTCTGCTCATAAACACAATGTATTGTTACTTGGGTGATGGTCAATTTTAGTTCTTCAGAATCCATAGAGTTCTTTAACTTGACATCACGCAATATCACTGGACACATATTGGTGTTTAAAGATAAGTTTTTGATTCTAGGAGAAACTTAGGGTCATTAAAATAATGCTGTAAGAATTATTTTGAAAGAATACAGAGAAAATCCAATTTGCTTTTCTTGTCCTGCTCGTTTCTGATATTAGCTTATTATTTATGGTTTCTTATATATGTAAGAATATATGTATGTATGTAAACATATCATTCCTTATATGCAGACAGACATACACATATACATATATATATATAAAGGTATAAAATGAATATGCAGACATGACCAACCCAAACAGAAAAAATTTATAGGTTGGTCATTAAAGCCCATACCACAATTGCATATCACAACATGTATTTTTAATGATTATGAATCTCCTTTCAGATGCTTTGAAATGTTTTGATTTTAGGAGCAATTAGCACAATTCATCTACAAACAGGAACATCAGAAGGACCTCACCATCTTTAGGAAATGACTTTTTAACTTGGTTTCTGTGATGAATCTCTTCTACGACAATGACAGACACTTTTGGTGAGGACATTTCTTCCTGTTTTATGCCTATTTGACATTAACCATCAAAAGGTTTTCTAACAAAATTATCTCGGTTATCATACCTTTCAAGAAATCTTGTATAATTTTGCCATGTGCATGAGAGACACACCATGGGAAGAAAACTTTTAAGGTTGCATTTTACTGTACTGAATCAAATGTCTTTTATAGGCAATAAAAAATAAGCACAGTGGATCTTGTATTCTTTGCATATTTCAGTAAATTTTGCATGGTAAGGATGTGGTCTGCTAGCAAATAATATTTGCAAGAGACTTCCTATTCCATTTTAATATTATAATCAAGGATGCCCTCAATGCACCTATAGATAGATTGCTCTCACAAAAATCTTATTTCAATGGGAAATAAACCAAATAGAGATTGTTGTATTCACAATTTCTCTCTCTCTCTCTCTCTCTCTCTCTCTCTCTCTCTCTCTCTCTCTCTCTCTCTCTCTCTGGCATTAGTAAGATTGAAGGGTTTTTTGTTGTTAGTTTGTTTTACCATTTTTATTTTCATGTGCCATTTTTCCATTCTTCAAATATCTTGAGAAATGATTCCTTAATGACCTCAAAATTGTGTTGCTCCAGCAACATCTCCTTTGTATGTATCTGGTAGGATTCTCCTATTTTCCCTTTCTTTTTTTCTTCAGTGCCTTTTCCACTTTCTCCAGATGTACATATGGGGCTGGAATGTCCCAAATATGATCTTTATAGTGTTGGGTAGTGAAAAGTTTGCTGTAAAAACCTTTACAGATCTTTCCCATGTTTCATGTATTTGTTGTCATCCTAGTTTTATCCTTAAGCATTGTCGGGATAACTTTGGTTAGTTAAATTTCTCACTAAATTTCTTTTAAGCCGCTTTTTCTTTTCATTGCTTCCCACTTTTGATGAGGTCATATTACTTATACTTTTCCACAGCTCTTCTCCATAAACATCTACAAATGATTTTATATCCTAAACAAATACTGTCCTCATCTCCCAAACTGCCTCCTTGGCAAGGAGAACAATTGTTTGTTGAATGCACCCATTTCTAGATGGTTTTGTTCTCCTTGTCATGGTGATTGATTTATATGAGCTAACGCCATTCTTTTTTTTGTGGGGGGGGGCTAGGCAATGGGGTTAAGTGACTTGCCCAGGGTCACATAGCTAGTAAGTGTTATGTGTCTGAGCCGGATTTGAACTCAGGTCCTCCTGAATCCAGGTCTGGTGTTCTATCCACTGCGCCACTTAGCTGCCCCTGAGCTAACTCCATTTTAAAAATTTTATTATCATTATGAAATCCTTTTCTTCAGCCTAGTTCTATTTGGGGGCTTTAATAATTTGTTTAAATAGGTCAGGTTGGAGTAATTTTAATTGCAAAACACATCTATTTTTTCTCTTCAAGTTTTATATTGATGTTTTAAAAAACTAATTATTCTTTTCAGTTATCAAAAATCTGCTTTATGTCCCTCCCGCTCCCCACCACTCTCCAATTGAGAAAGAAAGAAAGAAAGACAGAACCCGTATTACAAACAGTCCAGCAAAACAAATTTCTGCATTGGCCATATTTTTTTTAAAAAAAGTCTCATTTTGCATTCTGAATCCTTTACCTAACCTCACTGAGGTGAGAGATAGTACTGCTTTTGTATTTGTACTTCCAGTGTCCAGAACCTGGCTAATTTTGGGTTAACTTATATAGTCTCCTGGAAAGGTTGAGTGGCACCAATATAATCAAATATAATAGATGGTATGGAGGGAAAGGGGCAAAATAGGTATAAAGCAAAGAGTATTAGGAAGCTGAGAATACTTCCTGGAGGAAGTAGCATATAAACTGATCATTGAAGGAATATAAAGATTCTGAAAGAGAAGATTAAAGAGGGATTCATTCTGAAAAAGGGAGACATTTTATACAAATAAATACACAACTTCCTCTTGCTCTGAAGCTGTTCCACTTCAAAATAATAGTGTCGGGGTTTGGGACTGTGGAAAGGAGAAAGCAAAGACGTGGTAGAGTGACACCGTGCTCAAACTCAAGGTAATATAGCAAAAGGATAGCAAGACAACAGCAAAGGATTTCTTGATGGAGCTGTTTACTGTAACCATTAATTCTGGCTAGAAATAAAGGCCCATGCTGAGACTGAGGAAAGCATCTACCTTTCCAAATTCCATTTTTTGTACCAGATATTGAATCTGATACTCCAGTGACATGAGTCTTAGGTCTGGCGTTCCTTAAGAATTTCTGTTTATGTAATAGATGTCCAGTCCCACTAGAAGAGCAAGTCAAACATCTTGTAGGATCCTGACATGTGATACTATTTGCTCACAAGGGCAATGCTGTACAAATCTAGACAAACTCAAACTGTAGGTATTCTGGCACTCTTGGCTCCTCCCATGTCACTGGGGAGGAGACTTCTAGGGTTCAAGAGAATGATGGGCTCACATATGCTTCAAAGATGTTTGATTTCTTCATATATATTATGTTCTTATCATTAAGTACTATTATTTCATGTCAGTTCTAAGCTGCCAATACAAATTATATACATATATAATATAGCACACACACATTTATATATATATATATATACACATATATATGTTTATATATATGTATGTGTGTATGTATGTATATATATGTGCATGTGTGTATATATAATGTATGTATGTTGTGAGATGAAAATGGAAATGGATTCCAATATGGATGTAAAGAACACTGATTGCCAAGCTGGGGTTTGTATTTTCTCTTAGAGGCATTAAAAAGCTATTGATTTTTTTGTTGCATGTGGGAGAAATATGATGAGACCTGGGCATAGCTAATATTATTTTAAGAGATATGTGAAGGATCAATTGGAATAGGAATAAACAAGTAGTAGAGGGATAAATTATGAGGCATTAAATAGTCCATGAGAGAGATGGTAAGTGCCTGACATAGGATGTAGTAGCTCTGTAAATGGAGAGATAGGGATGGATAGTAAAGATGTTGTGAGGTACAATTGACAACATTTGACAACTTATTGGCTATGGTCTATGAAGGAGAGAAAAGAGTCAAGAATGACTCAGTTTTCAAACTCGGATAAGTTTGAGGTTGGTGGCAACCCAAAAGAGATTGGGAAGTTTTAAGGAGTAATTAAAGAAGAATAAATTCCATTTATGACAGATTGAAGTTTTGATGACAATGGGATATCTACATGGAGATATCTAGCAAAAAGTTTGATGTGTGTGTGTGTGTGTCTGTGTGTGTGTGTGTGTGAGTGTGTGTGTGTGTGTGTGTGTGTTTCTAGAATTCTGGAGATAAATTAAGGCTGGGCAGATAGAATTGAGAGTTGTTTCTGTAGACAAGATAACAGTAACCTCAGGAGCTTATAGGGTTATCTAGTGAGAATTTAAAGTGACAAGAGAAAGGCTTGGGAAAACAATCACATTTTGTGCACGTGAGGTAGATAATCATCCAGCCATAGACAGAAGAATAGACAAATAAATAGCAGAAGAACAAATGTCATGAAAGCCAAAGCATGTAGAAGCAGGGAAGTAAACTGGCAAAAGTTGTAGAAAAGGCATTGAAGATGAGGTCATCAGATTTTATAAATGGGAAATTACTGGTAAACTTTGAAAAAGTAGTTTTGGTAGAGTGGAAGGGTAAGATTATAAAGAATTGAGAAGTGAGTGATCCCTAATCTCTTACTTTTTTCTACTCTCCCTTCTGGCTTTTAACCTGGATGTCTCCTCCTCTTCTCAGTTAAACTCTCTGAGAAAGCCATGTCTGCACTCTCTCTACTTTCACTCCCATTTAAATCACTCTTCAATCTTTCTACCTCATAGTTCGACTAAAATTTCTTTACACAGTTACAAATTATCTCATAATTCCCAAGTCTAAGGCCTTTTCTCGATCCTCATTCTTCTTGACCTTTGTGCAAACTTTGACACTAACACCGCTTTCTCCTAGATATTCTCGACACTCTAGATTATTGTATGCCTGCTTTCTCGTGATTCTGAACACCTGACTGACTTTTCTTTCTCAGTTTCTTTTGCTGGATTTTCATCTAGATCTATCTACTAGCCTGAATATTCTTGAGGCTTTGTTATAAGTTCTCTCTCTTCTCCCTCCATACTTTCTCATTTTGTGATCTCATCAATTACCATAGGTTCAACTATTATCTCTATGATACCCAGAGTTATATATCTAACCCTAATCTCTCTTTTGAGCTGGGTCCAGTTTCATATCACCAAATGACATTTGGACATAAAGAATCAAATGATCCATAGGCATTACTAGCTCAATTTGTCCAAACAAATATATTATCAGAATGTATTATCTTTCTTTAACTCTTCCTTATTCCTAAATTTCCTAAATCTATTGAAGGCACCTCTGTCTGCCTAGTTACCTACACTTCCAACCTAGGTAGCATCCTTGGCTGGCACTCACTCCACATATCTAATACATTGATACATCTTGTCATTCCTACTTTCACAGCACATTTTGTTTACTCCTCTCTCCACTCACACGCCTACCATCTTGGTAGAGCTCCTCCTCATGTCACTCCTGGATTATTGCAATAGCCTTTTGACTTGTCTGTATGCCTCAAATCTCTTCCCATGCCAATTCATCCTCTAGGTATCAAAGTGATTTTTTTAAAGTGAAGGGTTTGACCATGTGACCCCTCTTCTCAACCCTCCCATTACTCCTGTGGCTCCCTATTAATACAAGGATCAAATATGTAATGCATTATTTTTGTATTAAAATCCTTAATAACTTGGTTTGTTCCTACCTTGTTAAATTGACTCCCTTCCACATAGTCTACAGGCAGGCTACATTGGACTACTTGCTGTTTTTTACACATAAAACTCCATCTTCTGACTCCATGTTTTTTCACTGACTGTCCACCATGTCTGGAATGTTTTCCCACCTCACTTCTACCTCCTAGCTTTTCTGGCTTATTTCAAGACTCACGTTAAATCCCACTTTCTATAAGAGATCTTTCCTCCCATCCCTACCCCCAAGCTACTAGTGTCTTTCCTCTTTAATTATTTTCCATTTACTATCTATATCTAATCTATGTCTATCATTTCTATATATCTATATTACCCTGTATTGACTTAGTTGTTTGCATGCTATTTCTGCCATTATTTCTGCCCTCCTTGAAGGGCAAGGACCATGTTTTTTTGCTTTTCTTTGTATTCCTAGCACTTAGCACAATGTATGTCATATAGTAGGCACTAAGTAAGTGCTTATTGACTGATCTTCTTTAGGAAGCCTTTCCTGTCCTCTCTCCATCCTGCTTATTCCTTTTTTTCCCCCTAAAATTACCTTCTATTTATTCTAGCCAGTGCACACATATTCATACATATATGTATATTTACATATGCATATATGCATATATATATATATGCATACATAAAATGTTATATGCATATAGTTATTTGTATATTGTCTCTCCCATTGGAATGGGAACTCCTTAGGGGCAGGGACTAGGTGTCTTTCTATGTATTGCCAACACCTAGCATAGTGTCTGACCCATGGTAAATGTTTAATAAATGCTTTATTATTAACATACTAGAGTCACTGTAAATGATTCTTTACAAGTGTTTGGTGGCAAAAGGGAAGAGATGTTTAGGACAATAGCTTGCAGAAATGCCAGGCTGAAATGAAAGCTTTTTAAAGGTGATTAGAATCCTACACCCTCACATACACAGAAAATACTTCATAAAATAGCAATGGAGAATTCACATGTATAAAGCATTTATTCACTGTTCCCACCACTTCTTTACCTCATGCCCTGGGAACCACGAGTATAAGCAAACTTATAGACTTCTGTCTTGGATTTGGCTAAATCCCCCACTAAGTACTCCCACGGAATAAACTGAGTTTCAACCACTTCATACCTTCTAGAACAGTGGAAGACATTCCATCTTCCCAGACATGTAAAGGAAAGGAAGTGTAATTAATGCATGTCATGGGTGGTATTAGTAGTGACTTATAATATGTCAGAGTAGTGCTAGGCTAGGGAATGGCTGCTTCAGTGCCCAAGGGGAAAAAAAAAGACTAGGAGATTAACTGGAGCTGGTCCCTTCTTACAACATTTTCTCTGGATAGAAATGAAGTCCTCAAATTCCCAAATGTAAAAATTTGACAGAAAAGAATAAATAACGTTTAATAGGAACATATGTGTATAGCCTATATGTGAGCTGTCTTGGGGAGAGAGGTGGAGAGGGAGGGGGAGAAAAATTTAAAACTGAAAAGCTTATAGAAGTGATTGTAAATAAATCAAAATAAATGAATAAAAAAGAAAAGAATAAAAACACCAATAATATGCAGTGAACATATAGACTCTGTATAAGTCAGAGTGGTGGGTTTTCAATAAGGAATGCACTACTATAATTCAAAGATCGTATATGACCCAGAAGAGTACACTAAATTAGGTAACTTGTATCTTATGTATAAGAACATATTATAAGAAAGCTGCTCATAACTTGTGAATGCAGACAACAAAATACTGATTGAATGAATCAACACATTAACACCAGAAAAAAATTTCGCATTGGAAGCTTCAGTGCATGCACATTTCAGAAATTAAAAGTCGCACTGAAAATTTTGTAAGCAACCACAAGAAAGGTCTTTTGCTATGAAGCAATGTCTGATTGAATAACTCAGGATTACTAAAAAGCCATTAGAAATTAGAGAAAATAATGGAATCTAATATTCTAAAAATAAAGGTAGCTCAAGTCGTAACCCCAAATAACACACCATTCAAAACTGAAAAAAGGGTTGTCTTTTGATAAATTAGAGGAATTAGAACCCTAAGTAAATAGAAAATCCACCTTGCTGATACTCCAAATAAAAGAATAACAAGCAATATAAATAAGTATAATTATCAAGAAAAAAGCTAAACAATGAAATAAAATCTTTTATGTTTATAGGTAATATATTTTTCAATATAAAAGAAATTGGACTGGAGATGAAGGTAAAACAAAGAGAATTCATCAAGGAACAAAAATGAACTAATAGCTAACAAATTTAAAGGTGTCTTAAATTATCATGAGAAGCAAAGGAGGAACAAATGAATTAGTGTTCCATGGATTAAACTGCATCCTCCCCGAGAAGTACAACAATATTTTTTGCAGAAGGTATAGAATAATGGGAAGTCACTGGGGAAGCAAGACACAATGCCGAGCTAAAATGCATTTCCATACAACCTAGCAGTGCAGAAAAATGAAATATTACTTTATTTCATCTCTTTAGATTGATGGGGGGTGTGAGAGAGTAGGGAAAAAAATAAAGGTAAGGCATTTGGTTGAGGGCATGGGGGTTGTGAGAGAGTAGGGAAAAAAATAAAGGTAAGGCATTTGGTTGAGGGCATTATAAGATAAGTTTTGGTGTAACACAGAAAATGAAAGGTTGCCATGAAAGAAATAAATAGGCTTCCCCAGACAGCCAGAGGGATACTTGAGACCAAACAAAAGAAAACAAAACAAAAAAACCCTGCTAAATAACAATAAAAAACATCCCACAAGAGGAAATAGTAGAGAGATTCATTCAAAATAACTACAAAAATATCTGTGTCAATCTATCAATTCATATACAACAATTTAAATACAAGTGCAAAATATACTTAAATGAAAACAAGTAATTAGTGGGATATTAATTGATCGTGTTGGGCAGGACTGATATGATATATTTGCAATTATTTCCTAAATTAATTTACAGATTTAGTGCTATAGAAATCAACTCTCAAACACCTTAGGAGTAATATCTACCAGAATTCCTGATAGTGACTCCGGACTCTAAAAGCTTAAACTATGCTTTTCAAGATATACAAGTGATAGGGTATGGGGTCAAACTGGGAACTTTGCCCCTCACACCAAAAAGAATTTGGTTCCCATTTGTCTATGGGCCCCAGAAAACCCTGGAACTTTGCTTGAACTCACTTACTTGGTTAAGGAAGTCTCAAGTGGTTGCCTGAAGCTATAATCCACTTTTAACTGGCCTTGCTTTATCACCTAGGCCCAATCTCCCAATTATCTGTTATCCTAATTAAGCCTAGCCCTCCATTATCCTAGTCACTCCCATCCTGATCCTCCCTAGCCTCTTCAGTCAATCCAATTTACTGACTACTCCCATCAAGACACCCCTTCTCCCAGCCCCTCCTTCAGTCACCCCAAACTATTTGGTCACTCCTAGATCCCTCCCATAGTCTTCCTGTATATAAGATCCATCCTGGCTGCCATTCAGAGGCTGAGACTTCCTCATGTCTGCTAGTCCTTATGAGTGTCACAAAGGTTCAGATTCCTTAAGAGTGTGGCCTATATGGCTCATCTTTAATAAACCTTTTCTTTAGCTAAAAGAAGGCTTGGGTTGAATTCTTTCAGACAGGACCTGCATGTCATGATTTTGGGGTCCCAGCATCTCTAACATCTAAACCTCAACATAAGGAACTAATTCAAATCTGTAAGAATAAGAGCCATTTCTCGATAAATAAATGCCCAAAAGATATGGAACATGGTGTTTACTAAGGAAGAAATCAACACAGTTTAATAACCACATAAAAAATTCCTGAAATCATTAATAATTATAGAAATGAAAATAACACAAATCTGAAGTTCCTCCTCATGCCTATCAAATTAACAAAAATAGGAAAAAAAGTGATAAATGTTGAAGGGGCTCTGGGAAAACCGGTTCATTAATGCGTTCACAGAGCTGTAAATTAGTATAGGCTTTCTAAAAAGCAATTTGGAAAATATGCCCTCCAAATCACAAAACTATGCATAGCCAATCAGAGTAATGTCACTACTATGCCTATCTACCCAAAGAGATCAAAGAAAGAAGAAAGGAACCCATTTGGTAAAAAAAAAAATTATAGCACCTCATTCTTGGTGGAATCCAGTTCCTTTTCGCCCTTGGCATCAGGACACACATTTTCTCTTTTAGTTAGTATCTTTTCTACCTTGAAGTGAATAGTTTTCATTTTATCCATACTGAAAATGACATTTTTTAATGGATTATCCTGTTAATTTAAAAAAAAATCCTCAATATTTTCCTCTTGGTTATATTTGCCATTCCTGAACATGGAATTTTTGTATTCAATTTAAACTTTGGAGGTCCAAAGAGTAATACTTCTTAAAAAAAAAAGAACAGTTTTATGATATTAAATACATTGATAAAAAACCTGAAAAAGTGTTGAGAAAATATACTAAAATATTAAGGGCAGCCCTTCTTGTGGTAGTAAAAACTAGAAACAAAATGGATGTCCATTCACTGGGAGATGATAAAACAAATTGTGGTACGTGAATATAATCAAATATTATTTCACTATGAGAAATGATCAATGAGAGGAATTCAAATTTAATTTAAATTGGGTGTACTATCAGAAGGAACTCACATTGCAAAGGACAAGGAAAGATTTCTGAGAGAATGTGGGTGGTATTTTAATTGACATTTGAGGAAGCCAGGGAAACCAGGATGTAGGGGTGAGAAGAAAGGGCATTGCAGGTGTGAAGGTGTTGTTGTTTGTCCTTTGTTTTCAAAGAGGACCAATGACATCACAGGTCTTGTCTTGACTGTGAACTGGATTTAAGTGAGGCAGAGTTGCACAAAGTCATTAGCCTCACTCTCTCTTCCAAAGTTGTTGAAGTCCAGTGTCAAGACTGGATATTGATATAAATATTGGGTGACACTTCCTGAGGATTTCTGTGAGGACAAATATGAGAGTTGTCAAGGATGAATGATCTTCATTATTGGAGAGAGAACCCACCCTGATAAGAGCTATCAAAAGAGTAGTCTTGTTAAAAAAAAATGATTAACTTCTCATTGGATCAAAATCCGGGGCAAAAAGGAAGCTTAGCAGTCATCTAGTTCAACACCTTCATTTTACATATCAGGAAAAAATAATTCAATATTCAATATGTCCTTTTATTTAAATTATTAGCCTTGAATGATTTAACTTTGAGTTTTTAAAACCAAGGAATTTAGATCTCTCTTTCCCCAAAAGGGGAGAATACAAAGGCCAGTTCTAGAGATTTAAATTCCCCTTTTCCCTAAAAGGTAAGAAAACCAGAAGATGATGCCTGTTAAATTAAAGAAAGATTTTTATTAAGCAGGGAAGTATAACATGCACATTGGTATTGGCAGCCTATGCTGACAGCCCACCAAGTAATGGATGGGAAGAGTTTAAGTATCTTTCGAACAAAAGAAGGTAAGGAATTTGCAGGGAGTGGTAGGCTTAGAAAGGAATGAGTCAATAAGCCCCATCCCTGAGTGGAGAAGGAGTGAGGAATTCCAGGTGTCAAGGTTGTGGCCTTTGATATGCAAATCAAATAAGCAGTCCATAGTTCAAGGCTTGATAAGGAGATGGCTCTTAAAATAGGATAATTCTGAGAGCCCCCTCACCAAAGTTAGGAGAGTCTCTGGAGATAAGGTTTTCTCTAAAACCCATAAAATCTTTGAAGATAGGGATGTCTCTTGAAGGTCCATAAACCACCAAATGGCTCAGCATCTGCTTCAAAACTGGTATTAGCTTAACTGCTTCAGAGTTGGTGATTTTCTGCATGTCCAGCTAGGTTTACTCTCAGTCACTGAAAAGGATTATCAGTATGTCAGTCAATACAACCAATCTTCATATAGTTCTTCTGGTTACCTGAATAATTGAGGAGGAAAGGGCTCAAGAAAGTCAAGGTACCCATTTTCACAAGTCCAACAGAATTTGGCAAATTTTTTAGTTCTTTAACACAAAAGCAGGGAGGGTTGAGGGAAGAGAGGGAGAGATGAAATTTGGAACTCAAAACTTAAAAAAACCCCAACAAATATTAAAAAAAATACATGCAGTTGGGGGAAAATAAAATATTATTTAAAAAAGAATCATAAGACTACTTGAAAATTTCCTTGATAGAAAAGATAAATACCACAAACTTAAGAAACCTGGAGTTAAAAATGCCCAGTCATGTTCCCAAAGAGGGTAAAGTGAGCTTTGAAAGAACCCACTGATCACTTTCTAAAAAAAACCACCAAAGAAAAACTCGAAGAAACATCATAGTCATAACTCATAGTTTCTATGGTAAAGAAAAAAAAACTCTGTAGGCAGCTATAAAGAAAGAGTTCTAATAACTTCCAAGAAGTGGGAAAAACCCAGGACCAGTAT
The DNA here is from genome assembly GCF_003287225.1 of Phascolarctos cinereus. Taxonomy (NCBI): domain Eukaryota; kingdom Metazoa; phylum Chordata; class Mammalia; order Diprotodontia; family Phascolarctidae; genus Phascolarctos; species Phascolarctos cinereus. Next base: position 180,409,887 of record NW_027555514.1, on the reverse strand, counting down.
CTTTGCCAAGAAAAACCCATGGATAGTTAGTTTATGGGGTCATGAAGAGTTGAACATGACTGATTGACTCAACAACATCAAAAATTTAAAGAGCAATTATTTCTAATATTAGATAAATGATTTTCAGAAATTGAAAAAAGAAGGGATCCTACTAAATTCTTTCTGTGGTACAAATATGGTCTTCTGAAAAGAACAATAGGAAAACAACTGATATAAAATGCTGTGAATTTTAATGACCAAACTTTGCCTCAAAGAAGAAATGTGAAGAAGGCATCTTCTACTTCTTTATAGAGGTGGAGATTATGATTATGGAAAAATACATATTCTATAAGACTTCCTAGAACTTAGTTTTGTTGGCCTTTCTTTTCTCCCCTTTTTTGCACTTTTTTGTAAGGAATGACTGCCTGGCGTGTGGGGTAATAGAGGGTTCCTTTGGGAAATGTCAATGATGAAAAAAAAAAAACAAAGATATCAACAAACATTTATTTTTTTAAAAAAAGTTCATCCTTTAAAACATGAAAACCCAAGGTCATAAGGAAATGATATAGAATAGATCCTGACAATAGTGAAAAAAATAAAAAACAAAACAAAAAACTGTATTCTAATGAAGAAGTTTCAAAACTGGGCCAAGATCAAAGATGGATTCAGTAGGTAGGATTGGGAAAAATATAATCCAAGTACAGTGAGGGGCAAAGTTAGATGGAAACTGAAAACAGATAAGCTATGACATTTCTTAAAAGCCAAAAATGATCTCAAAACATTCCTTTTCTTTGCCTCCAGAAAAGGGGACTTTACTTTGGATTTTCTATTAAATGTTTATGAGGATTTCTCTTTCTGAGCTAGAAAACTGGAAATTACTTTAGATTTATATCATATAGCTATGCTAAGGATTTCTAAAAGTATGCAATACATAATACTCTCATCCCCAGTTAAAAGAAATGAAAACAATTTCCTCACAATACTTACTAAATGGATAAAAATACATTTGTTTTAATATCCAACATTTATTTTTATCTGATACATGCCAAGTAAATTGCAAATGAATATTGAATGAATTATGCATGCATGCCATTACTTTTGTAAATTATCTCTTCACATGTAGTTGATGTTTTAAAATAATACTGTGCATTGTTGATTTTCTGATGTTAAAATAATATGTATATATTCATATGTGTGGAAGGAGTATACATATATATGGGGAAAATTTTGCTGTCTACAGTTGAATTATTGTAACTATGTATTTGAAGAGATGCAAATCTTTATAAAATCTTGTTCAGTTAGGGCTCTAATCAAATCTGCATTTCATGTCTTTCCATAATATCAGATAAATGATTAAGGGTCCATTCTATTGTTAATTCCCATTACTGTTGATGGGAGCAAAGCACATATATTAAAGAAAGAATAGACTCTTTAGAGTTGAAGATTATGAAATGTATCACAGTAAAAGGATATTTATAGTGTCTAGATTTTGATAGCACATTCTCCATGTCCATCATCAACTTAAGCACATTTTTTAAAGGCTTTAATGATTTAATCAATAGGAAACAGCAAAAAATTTTTTTCCCAAATCAGCTCTGAACCTATAAAGAATGGGACTGTGCTTTTTTGCATTGTATTTTGACTGGTCCTCATGATTTAAAGTTACATGAAGTTATACACATTCACATACATATCTAATATTATAGGATGTATTAAAAGTTTTATTGTTGCCTCTTTTTTTCCTCTAACAGTCATTTGCCTTTATGATCCTGAACATTCTCTTGTAACAGAGGGGGTAAAATTAAATAAAAACAACTGACACAGTAATTTCTTATACCATACTCCACACCAGCAGTTCCCCACCTCTCTACTTAGAGGAAGCATTAATGTTTAATCATCATTTTTCTGGGCTTGGATTTGGTCATTGCAATGAACCAATAGTCAACTACCTTGTAGACCTACTGATACTTCAATGCAAAGTAAAATTATCTGAAACAGAATTGTATGCACATTGACTATGAGGGGGGGAGTGATAAGAAGAAAGAATGAAGGAAAACAGGGCCAAAGGTGGCAATATTTTGAGGCAGGGGGAGGAAACATAGAATGAAACCATCTTTATAGCTTTGTTTTGCTCGTTCAATTCTAACTTATTAAAGGCTATGGGGTTTGGGTAAATGCTTGTTCTTTGTTTTGTATATTGATTCTAATGTTTATTTTCATTAATGGTGAATCAATTTACAATTAACTTTTTAAAAAGCATGAGATATTAAACTTCTGCTCACAATCTTAGCTCAGAATACATATCAGATGTACACATGTACATTTAATTTTTTTCTGAAAACTCTCCTCTTCTCTCCACCTTTAACCTCTATTCCAACTAAGCAGTGCCATATAACAGACATTTTGGAGGGCTTTAACATACCAGAGAATACATTTTATATATTTTGCAGCTTATGAGTCCATTAAGTAATACATAAATTAGTAATAAAATAATACATAAACTATATGATGCAAACATCAGCAAAATCTCAAGTCCATGGGGATAGGGATTACATTTTCATTGATTTAGGGATTTCACAGTATGGGAAACTTCCTCTACCAATGCAGGTCAGCACTTTCTCTGCATCTTAGTCTGAAAGTTTCCTAGTGCAACTTTCTTAGGGTCAATACCCAGTACGTATCAGAACAGGGGTCTGAACCCAGGTCTTCCTAGTTTTGAGACTTGGCAGCTCTCTATCCCCTACATAACCCTGACTCTAGTCCACAGTCTGCAGCCTTGCTCTGAAAAACCTTCAAGTTCTCTCTAGATTCTCCTCTCTCAGAAAACTGTATGATACATTTATATCCACATCTATATCTATCTATCTATCTATCTATCTATCTATCTATCTATCTATCTATCATCTATCTATCTACTATCTATCTATCTATCTATCTATCTATCTATCTATCTATCTATCTATCTACAGAGCCATTAGACTGAAACAATTGCACCAAACTTATTTTTAATTTATTTTTTTAAATTAGCCCTCAAAGTCTAATTATGGCTAATGACACCTTCTTTAAAATGAATGTGCAGAGACATTTTTGCCAAGGCTAAAAGGGAATGGCAATAATAGCAAATAAAAATCTAAATTAAGGAAGAGAGAGTAAATAAATTTTTAATCATACAAAATTTAATACTTATGTTAAGGAAGAGAATATTAAAAGTCATTTTACATAGAGTGAATTTATATCAGATTGGATGTTAAAGTTGTGCAGCCTTGAGTGATATGATAATCATGATCCCCTCCCCCTAGTTGTATGAGGGGATTGAAATTTATATACTCAATAACTAGGAAAATATCATAAAGGATCAGTCTAAAAGAATCTGTCTCATTCCATTTTTTGCTGTCACTGCCATAGTCATTTTAATATTTTTTCTATGTCTTTGCTTATTTTTTGTGCCAAACATTGTTTTCAAATGCAGTCTGTTTTGTAATGAGTACTATAAACTGCAAGCTTCCCAGCCAACACATACAATTTCAAGGTACTGTAATGAAATTGTCAACTACAAGAAATATAAAAATAGAATGGTAAAAATCCTACCCCTTTTAAACTCTGCTAAGACCTAAATTTAAAGTTAAAAACCATGTGGCTCATGTTTATATCTTTGAGAAATGTGAAAGAAAAGAGAATTTCAAACCCTAATCTTCTACTTATTAATTCTACTTCTTCATACTTCTTCATTGTTTTCAAATGTTGGAAGAAAATCCCAGAGACTTTGATTCATTTTATTCAATTAATTCCTTTTTATAAACTGGACTTCTGATTTATAAACTATGCTTCAGTTGTTCCTGAATATAGTGTCCAGAATCATTATTAATTTATTGAATTCTTTGAAGGAAGTTATATATGTATTATGTGAAAATAGTAAAAGCAAATTGACCACAATTTATCACATAAATGTTTTCAATATCCAATAACAAAACATTAGACTTAAAAAAAAACTGGTCTTTTGGGGGTCAAATCTGAGATAAGATAAATACTTTTTCTCATTAAATGATTAAACTATAGTTGAAAAACAAATTAGGCAGTGAATTGCCCTAGAAATGTAAATGTAGCAACTTGGCAAGACCTCTTTTACATGTCAATCCTTTAGAATAACAAATCCAGGTTCAAAGAATATTGTGGGTCTGCATTCATGCAATTTCATGCTCTCAAACCTTCACCAGTTTGTTATCTCTATTTGTGGTTAGCCAAAGGATATGATTAATTCAAAGCAAAGGTATTTTATTAAAATAACATAATTAGAAAAACAGCAATAGAATCTTCCTACTACCCCCCCCACCTTGTCCTCTACAATAAATCTGGTGTAAAACTCTCCCACAAGTATTTGATTCATGGGATAGTGAATGAGGGGTACACATCTGGAAAAACTCACACCTGTCATGCTGCAGGGCCACTGAGTCTTCTGGTGACTTGATCACCCTGCTGTTTGGGGGTTTGTGACTTTCTGGGTGCTCCCTCTACTAGGTATTGAGTCATCTCTGCTCTTTCTCACTGTTTCTGCTGCTTTTGGCCTCTTCCCGTGGCATGGGTTTCCTCTGATGTGTGCTGGGGGTGTTACTCAGCTAGAGTCATGGTCTCTGCTTGGCCAGCAAAGCCCCTCTATTAGTTTCTTTGTGTCATCTCTTCAGAGACATTAGCCAACCAGTTCAGCTCTAGTCAGCTAATATGCAATAATTAGAAGGTTTACCCCAAAAATCCATTCTCACAGTTCTCCAGTCATAACCAGACCAGAGCCAGTTTCCAAAAGTAAGGCAGAGTACACCAAGTTTAGAATTGTGTTCTCTTCTTTAACATTGTTTCCGGGATAGAGATTGAAGTAGTCTGTTTATGCAATCATCTTCTATAGGGTTAGCAAAGTCCCAAATCAATTTGTGGCCTAGCATACACATTAATTTGAACTAGAAAAAGGGAAGCAGAGAAGCCAAAGTCATTGTTCTTCTCTTACTTAGCCTAAATCCATGCCTTTATTTTGAATATTTGGAAGCAGCAAAAACTGAGAGTGCCATATCTTTGCCATACAAAATCATTGACTTCCTATTTGTAAATTCTTCATAAGAGGGGTGTTTCACTGAAGTTCCAGACTTTTTAATTGAATAAATCAGAGGTATGACCTAGGCATGAACCAGGCCTAGACACCTCAATTGAATCAATGAAGGACATCAGATTAAGTGAGAGGAGACCTTGCTCAATTTGAGAAGTGAAAGCCACCGGATATAATGAGGTGATGAAAGCATGGTTAAAGAGATGCAATCGGTCAGTCTCTCTGACTCTTGTACAGAACAGTAAGCTAGTTGTGAAGTAGAGAAACCAAATATGGGACCAGTAGTCCAACCAAACCTCTACAAAAAAAGCATTTGACGTGGGCAAGGGGAAAGGGGGAAAAAAAGGAGAAGAGCCTCTACTTCTCCCCCTGACCCATGACCTGAGGATGACATTGAGCATTTCTCAGGGTTGCTGGATTTTGTATCACATCAATGTTGCCAGAATTTCAGTTGGTAGAGCAGCATTTGTATCTGATGGCAAGGAAAGAGTAGACATACTAAGAAAGGCAGATCAAAAAATGTGGCGGATTTCTAGAAGAAATCTCCACTTTTTCTAAGGTGAACTTCATGCAAACTCCACAAAGGTGAAAAGGATTTCCAGCAATCAGGATCAGGAGGTAACCCTTTGCTATTTATGTTCCCTACATTTTAAGCCACTTTTCGCCTTGACTCTAAATTTACTTCTGGAAGAGTTGTCTTAGACTTTTGGGTGGTTGTGTGTGGTTTTTTTTTTGTTTTTTTGGTTTTTTTGCTGAAGTAGTATAGTAAAGACAATTGGTACAAATAAGCCCGCAAGATTCTGGACTTGGAATCAGGAAGACTCATCTTCATGAGTTCAAATCTGGCCTCAAATATATACAAGCTGTGTGACCCTGGGCAAGTTACTTAACCCTGTTTGCCTCAGTTTCCTCATCTGTAAAATGAACCCAATGCTCTAACTACAGCAACACTTTTCCCCCTGACTCTATTTACTTGTGGTTGCTTTGAAGCACAGACAGCAACTGTGTGTGTATCTTGGGTAAATATTTATTTGAAAAAGTAAAAACTTTTAGACCACAGGCATGTTTTATTTGTAGCAAAAGAAATATCTTAATTTAACTGTTTCCTGCTGGTGTTTATCATCAGTCAATGAAAATCATTATCCTAATTATAGTCAAGTTTCTTTTATTCAAATTTCAATTCAAATTCAACTCAGTTCAATTCAAAGAAACATTTATTGTATTAGCTGTGCAAAGCACAGTGCTAGGCACCAGCGATTCCAAGATAGGTAAGACATAAATCAAGAACCATTATCATCTGATATCTATAATAATAAGAAAAAGGCTACAGCATGGATAATTGAAACCCACAAATTAGAAACTATCCTTATTTACCCATTATTTTAATCATTTCCTTATCATATCTTTTCTTATTTGACATAGTTCTGGGCAGAAAAATGCCTCATTCCAATTTTACCTCTTTTTTCATGCCCCTGACATAGTCTGTTAAAAGTGCTAATTAATAAAGAAATATAGCCAGAGGATACAAATGAGACATAGATGTAGAAAAGAAATCAATGGCATAGATAATCCAGAAACTAAATAACAGAAGGTACTTATCCTGAAAACATTTGTAATTTATTGAAAATTCAAAGGATTCAGAGGTGAGTTTTAGCAAATATGCAGATGTCCTATTAATTTTCCTGAGGAAAAGGCAACCTTGATTAATATAATACACACACACACACACACACACACACACACACACCTACATGGCTCTGTTCTGGGTCCCTTTCTCTTCTCCTTTTATATTATTTTACGCTGATCTCATCAGCTTCCATGGTTTCTGTTATCATCCCTATCCAGATGACTCAGATCTCCTTGTCCATCCTTAACTTCTATCCTGACCTCGAGTCTCACATCTCTAACTGCCTATTAGACATCCCAGACTGCATTATCTCATAGTCATTTTAAACTCAACACGTCCAAAACTGAACTAATATTTCACCAAATCCTCTCCTCTTCCTAATTTTGATCAATTAGTCCATATTTATTAAACACCTATTTTACATAATGCATACCATGCACTGTGCTAACCACTGGGGATACCAAAAAAAAAAAAAAAAGGAAAAGGACAGTCCTTGCTCTCAAGGAGCTTATGATCCAATGGAAGAGACAACACGCAACCAAATTTACTGTATATAAAATAAACTATATAAGGATAAATAGGAAATAATTAAAAGAAAGAAGTCATTGAATTAGGAGGGGTTGGGAAAGACTTCCTGTACAGGGTCAGATTTAATTGGGACTTAAAGGAAGCCAATGAGGTCAGTCATCTGAGTGGAGGAGGGACGGCATGGGTCAGTCACAAAAAATACGTAGAGCCAAGAAATAGAATGAATGTTTTATTCATGTAACAACCTGGAAGCCAGTGTCAGTGGATCAAAAAGTATGTTGTGGGAAACAAGTTGTAAGAAGACTGGAAAGGTAAGAGAAAGCTACATTATATAGGGCTTTGAATGCCAAAAACAGAGCATTTTGTATTTGCTCCTGGAGGCAACATGAAATCACTTGAGTTTACTAAGGGTGTGTATGACATGATTGGACCTGCAATTTGGAAACACCACTTTAGTGGATGAATGGAGGAGGGACTGCAGTAGGGAGACACTTGGGGCAGGCAGACCCACTGATAGGCTGCTGTAATCATTAAGGCCTAAGGTGATAAGGGCGTGCACTGGAGTGATGGCAATGTCAGAGGAGAGAAGGGGCATATGAGAAATGTTGCAAAGGTGAAACCAGCAGCCCGTGGCAATAGCTTGGATATTGGGGGTGCAGGTGACATATAGTGAGAATAGGAGTCAGAATGACTATAACCTAGGTGTCACCCTCTACCCTCACCTCATATCCAATCAGTTGTTAGGTCTACTAAATTCTACTTTTGTAACATTACTTGGAGATGTCCCCTTCTCCTATCTGACACTGTAACTCCCCTGTTGCATACCTTCATCACCTTACACCTAAACTATTACAATAGCCTGCTGCTTAGTCTACCTTCCTCAAGTCTCTCCTTATTCCAATCCATCCTCCATTCAGCTCTCTAATTGACCTTCCTAAATCAAAAGCCTGACCCCATCACCTCCTATCATTAAACTTCAGTGGCTCTCTATTACATCCAAGATAAAATATAAGATGCACTGTTTTAAAGATCTTCATAATGTGGCCCCTTCTTATTTTTCCAGTTTTCTTACACCTTACTTTCCTCTACAAATTCTGCAATCCAGAGACACTGTTAACTGTTTTCCCTTGAGTAAGAACATTCCATCTTCTGGCTCTGAGTATTTTCACTGGCTAACCCCTATGCCTGAACTTTTCTTTCTCTTCATTTTCCACATCTTAGCTTCCTTACATTCCTTCAAGTCCCAGCTAAAAGTCCTACTTTCTTCAATCAGTCTTTCACAATCTTAGTTCCTTCCTTCTGAGACTACCCCTCAATTTATCCTGTAGATCTCTTCCTTGTACATAGCTGTTTACTCATAGTTGTGAGCTCCTTGAGAGCAAGGGTTTAATTTTTTTTTTTGGCCTTTATATCCCTAGCCTTGGCACAATAGCTGGTACACAGTAGGTGCTTAATAAATGGTTGTTGACTATCTACATACATATATATAAATATATGTATAAATGTGTGTATACATATATGTTTATATATCTACACACACATATGAACCAATGTTATGTAGTAGACAGAGAATGGGCCACAAGCAAAGACTTGAGTTCAGCTCTTGCCTCTGACACACAATACCTGTGTAACCCTGGGGAAGTCACTTAACTTCCCAGTGATCTAGGCACCTCTGTAAGGTTTTAAGTTGCACAGAGAGCACCAAACTTCATTGGAAAGAAGGAATTTCCTCACCTTCGAGTTTCTATGCTAATTAAATCTTGGGTTCAATCTCCTTCCTTCCCACCATTCCTCGTTTCTTCCTTCCAACCTATTTCATTTCCTTCCTTCCTTCCCTTTTCTTCTTCCCTTTCTTCCTCCCTCTCCCTTCTTTCCCTCCTTCCTTTCTTCTTTCCTTCCCTCCCTTCCTTCCTTCCTTTTCTTCCTTCCTTCCTTCCCTTTTCTTCTTACCTTCCTCCTTCCCTCCCTTCCTTTTCCCTTCCTTCCTTCCTTCCTTCCTTCCTTCCTTCCTTCCTTCCTTCCTTCCTTCCTTCCTTCCTTCCTTCCTTCCTTCCTTCCTTCCTGGTTGTCAACAAATGGGAAAAGGCTAGTTGAGAAAAAGGTTTACATGGTGATATGATAATCTCTATTGACATCTGCTATAAACAATTTAGTCCTGAGCACGCCAACCAATCAGCATTGATGATGATATTATATTACTGACTTCCTAATGTACATGAAAAAAGACGTCCGTCATTTTAATAAAAGCTATAAAGTAGTTGTGTTCATTTTATATTGCAAGGCCTAAATGTACTATTTATGCAATTTTTACTTTGAAAGAAAAATTGAAAGAGGGAATTTCATCTTACAACATTCAGTCAAAGCTATTGTCTTATGAATGGAACATTTCTGCAATTTTCTTGCCCAGAACATAGAAGGCATCTCATAGAGATCATCCAAGTAAGGATTTTTAAAATTGACTTTAAAATCAGCAGACCCTAATAACTAGATATATTGCTCATAATAGCATATAAAATGAATCAACATTTACCATAAGAGAATATGTACCTAGTCAGAGATTACTTTTCAAGGTTATAGCATATTTTTTGTCAGAATGATAAGTAATTCTATGGGAAAAGGGTTATAATTGCTAAATAATGCCCATATTAAGACAAAACAAATGTTTTAAAAAGAATTTAAAATCCAAAGATATCTAAGTATTTTGTTCGGCATTCTTATTTTGAAACCAAATATTGTTATTTTGACAAGATGCTATGTGACAGGTGCACGTGATTTTAAAATCTCTAAATTGCTAATGGCTTCATTATGAGTCAAGCATAGAAATCAGAAATTACGAATTGGAAATGTTTCATTTTGAAGTTTTGCTTTTTTTAAAAAAGAAAAATAAAATGAAATACTTAATGAAAATGAATAGTACTCTTGCACTAGATGGGGGGAATTATTTTGTGGCTACAAAAAGGGAGATATAACATGTGAACTGCTTAAAATTTCCTTTTTAAAGCTGTCTATAGCTCTTTATCTGAAGTATCTGCTTTAAAAAAATGAAGCCATTTTTATTCTAAATACAATTAAATATAATGTTTTCTTTCTTTTAGAAAGTTAGGTCCTTTATAGAATTCATTTTTTTTTATTGCTTACTTTTACTGTTGACATTAGAAAGGGACAGCAAAAGACCACCAGAACATTCAGTTTGTTAAGATGAGTATACAAGGATAGCAACATTTAAAAATTACTTGTTATTTTAAAAAATCATCCTTTCACAAGTCATAGATAACTTTAAAATAAACTCTCTCAACAAGCTGTGAAATTGTATTTTGTAAAAACAGATAAATGTAGTTCTTGTTATAGCACATACTTACCTTCAAATGTTCAGATGAGGTTTTGGGTGTCTCTTGGGAGAGATCATTTCTAGCAAGTATCTATCTCCACGCTACATATTGATTCTTCTGAAATGGTGAAGTGCCTTTTATATAATAAGTACTCCATAAAATATGTTTTCATGTGAATAAATAAAATTTTCTGGGTCATAGCAATTTGACTACAATTTGGAAAATTGCAAGAAAGGAAGCTATGGGGCCAAATTTCACCCAGGACTGAAATTGTCTCATTGGATCCAGAGCAAAGTGCTTTCTTACTGACAAAGGATAAAGGACAGCCTTCTAACCCCTTTGCTTATGGAGGAATACATTAGCATTTGGGAGGGTTATGAGAGACTTCATTTAGAACACAGTTGAGCTTAGTTTTGAAGGAAATCAGGACTACCAAGAGGTGAATGGAAGAAATGAGTACATTTGATGCAAAGGAGATGGGTACTGAAAAGACATAAAGATAAGAAATGGAGTGTCCGTGCATAAGAGGGCAAGTAGGTCAAAAAAGCAAGATCACACAGTGTGGAAACATAATAATATATAAGAGAATCAAAAATATAGGAAGGGGCAGTCCCTGGAGAGATTTAAATATTCAACAGAGGTGTTTATAGTTGATCCTTGAGGTAATAGGGAACCCTTGAAATTTATTTTAGAAGTGTGTGGGAACAATATTTGACCTAAGCTTTAGGAAAATCACTTTTGTAGCTGTTAAGAGGATGGATTGCCATCTAGAAAGCTTGAGATAGAGAGACCAAAGAGAAAGTTAGTAGTTCAGATAAGATGTAATATGGCCTGAACTAAAGTGGGAACTATGTGAGGTGACAGAAGAGGTTGTACAAAAATATATTATAAGGATAGAAACCATGATATTTGGCAATTGATTACATGTGTGAAATGAGTGAGAGAGAAATTGAGGTGGATATATGGGTAACTGGAAGAATAATAGTGTCCTATTAAGAAAGCAGCTTGGTGGCACAGAGGATACAATGTGAGACTTGGAATCAGGAAGACCTAAGTTCAAATCTGGTCTCAGATACTTATTAGTTGTGTGATTCTAAGTAAGTCACTTTACCTCTCTCTGTATCAGTTTCACCATGTATAATGGGGATAATAATGGCACCTACCTTACAAGGTTGTTTTGAGGATCAAATGAGTTAACATATGTAAAACTCTTTGTGAACCTTAAAGTGTTATATAAATACTAGCTATTATTAGTAGTAGGGAAATCATGAACTTGTGAGATGAGTTTTAGAATTGTATAAAATTTTGTCTTATTGAATTCAGTATTCCAGCTTGCCCATATCTTTCTGAATTCAAAGCCTCTTATTGGTTGTATTGGGGTATCCTTTAAACACTGTGTCATCTCCAGCCTTTATGTATATATTATATATATATATACATATATGTATATATGTATATATATATATATATACATATATGTATATATATACACATATATACACATATATACACATATCTATCTATATATACATATGTATATATATATATGCACACACATATATGTATATATGTATGTATGTATATATCTATACACACATAAATAGCCATATATGTACATACGTATGTGTGTATGTATATATGTATACATACATATATATGCATTTTATATCTTCATTCACTATGACCCAGTGTCACTGGTCTCCTTCCTCTTCCTAAACAAGACACTCCGTCTCCTCCCTGTGCATTTTAATTGGCTATCCCCTATCCCTAGTACTCTCTCCCTCCTTATCTCCTGGTTTGCTTCAGGTCTCAGCTGAAAATCCACCTTCTATAAGAAACCTTTCTGTTTACTTTTAGTGCTAGTCTCTTCCCTCTTAAATCATCTCTATTTTATCTCTTATTTCTTTTTTTGTGCATGGTTGTTTACATATTGTCTCCCAAATTAGATTATGAGTTGTTGAAGGAAGGGACCATTTTACACATTTCTTTGTATTCTCAGTGTTGAGCACAGTGCCTGGCACATAGTAGGTACTTAATAAATGCTTTTTGACTTATTCAAGTTACTGATGAAATTGTTATACAGCAAAAAGAACACCATCAGATACACCCTTCCAAGGTGAAAGTCAGCCATCAATGACTACTTTTAGTATTACATTAGTCATCTTGTTTTGAATCCAACTAATTCTATCTGATCGTACTATTGTCTAGGTTACACATACATTTTTGACTTATAACAATAGCATGAGAGATTTTCAAATATTTTGCCAATGTTAAGGTAAATTTCATCTATAGAAACACCCTGGCAAAAAATCTGGCAAAATTACTTTTTCAAGGATAATATGGGGGTGACATATGGGAATGGGAGCAATATCCTAGCCTTTCCTTTTCCCCACTCCATGTAAGTAATGCTAGTTTTGCCTTAAAAGATATTGAAACAATTCTTGAGACTTAATCGGTTCAAGGGGCTATAGGCTCAGGCTGCTGACATCCTTCCTGGGAAGGATGAGTTAAAAACAGCCCTGAGGAACTCCAGGTACACCTTAATGCTTGACCATCAGACGAAAATAAGTAACTCAACAGTAGGCGTGCTTTCCTCAGTTGAATCAGTTGGTGGTGACCTCAATGCCTATCCTTGTTGAATACCCTTCTCTTATTATGGCTAAGTAAATCTCCTTTTGTTAATTGTTGAAATAACACCAGTATTTAATTTTATTCCCTTACTAAATATGAACTTCCAGGTTATTGGCTTGAGCCAGGTCCAGCCCAAAGTATGTGGTTATTTAGCAGTTGGACTTAAAAATAAATTAAGAAGAATTTTTCAGTGGACTATAAACAACATAGGCACTAATAATATGACCTGGAAATGAAGAAATATAATAAAATCTTGGGCTCTTTTGATCAGAGCAGTATACAGAATTAAGGTAATGATTGTCCCACTGCATTTTACCTTTGTTTTATGAGATTCTAGGTATAGTGTTAGGATACAGATGCTACATATTAGGAAGGACATTCATAGATGCAGTGAAATTAAACAAAACAATTGTGTATTGCCTATGCCCAGTAGTGCATGCCTCATTCCTCATATCAGGCCTGCATCATAAATTGAAGCATCCTTAGGTAGAAAATAAGGATCCAGATACTTCTTAAGTTCCTGGCACTAAGGAGAGGCAGTTAAAAGAGCTAGGCGTTTTTAACTTGGAGAAGAGACACAGGATGGGAGTAGACATAGGGATAGACATAACAGCTGTCTTCAAGCGGCTGAATAATGGCTGGCACATGCAAATTCATTTGCACTTGTCCTGCTCTGTATCAGACGGCAGAGTTAGAAGCAATGGGTAAAAGCTGGAATAAGGCAAATTTGGGCTTTTTTTGTGAATTTGTCTTCATAATTAGGCATATTGTGGATGGTATTGGTTTCCCCTCACTTAAATTCTTTGAAGGAAAAAAGCATTTGTTAAATATCTACTATGTGCCAGGCACCATGCTTGAGTGCTTTACATATATGCTTATTTGATACTTACAATAACTCTAAAAGGTAGGTGCTATTATTTTCCCCTTTTTACAACTGAGGAAACTGTACAGATATAAGCTAAGTCACTTGCCCAGAGTCACACAGTTAGTAAGTGTCTGAGTCTAAATTTGAACTCAGGTGTTCCTGACTCCAGGTCCAGTATTTTACTCACTTCCAGCTAGTTGCCTTGACAATGGATGAATGACCATATTTTTAGCCATGCAGTAGAGGAGACTCATCCATCCATATGTTCATTCATTTATTTATTAAGCAGTTAAAACTAGGCAAGGTATTCTGTTAGATTCTGGAATTAAGAAGACAAAAATAAAACATTCCTTTCCCTAGAGGAAATTACATTTTTTATGAAGGGAACCTGTGGGCTACAGATAAGTACAAACAGTACAAACAAAGGTATTTTAGGGAGTGGGGAGAACAGTAACAACTAAGGTGGTGGGAGACTAGAATAGAAAGGCCATATGTAGTAGGTAGCACTTGAGCTGAGCCAAGAAGGGAGCTACAGATGCCAAAACATGTAAATGAGGACTGAGAACATTAAAGAGAGAGGGAATAGCCAGTGCATAAGTACAAAGGTGGAAGATGGAATGTTGAGTATAAATATTATTAAGTAGTCCAGTATGTATAAAATATCAAAATATGAAGAATAGTAATGTTGAACCCTAACTCGTTTCTAGATTGACTATCTAAATTTCATATTGTTATATGTGAAGAATCTGTGATTTGCTCAGAATAAGAAACTCCTTCCACCAACATAGATTATAACCCAACTGTGACTTACTAGATAAGTCCTAGGGAGTTGTGTGAAACAAACAGAATTAAAGAACTTGCCCAAGATCAAAAGCATACTAAATGGCAGTATTTTAGATACCAACACAGCTTCTCTAACCTTGAAGTTGAATATGATTTCCACTGTACTGTGCTGCCATTGATAGCTAAATATTTTGATTTATTTCAATGATCTTTAAAAATGTTTGGTCAATTAAAAAAGTACTGTTCTTTCCCAATATCAACAACCCCACAATAGAACTCTTTCTTGAAATAGAGAAACACAATAAAAAAGTATACCGGTTATAGTGAAAGTGTTATGCCACTAAGTAATTGGTTCATGCAGATTAAGTTGTTACTTAAAAGGCATTAAAATCAACCCCAAGTCTTGGTTGTCTCAGAGACCAAAGGGCTGGGCTGTTGAAAATACTTTTTGATTGCCTGAAAACAAAGCAACCCAAAAGAGCTCGGGGGACAATGCTCAGTTGGAAGAATATGATGGGCATTTCAAGCAAGTGACTTCCCTCACTGTATCAATTTGAGGTGTCTTCAATGACTCATCTTGTTGAATATCCTCCTGCTATGGCTAAGCAATTCTCCTTCCATTCAATGCTGAATGACCTACAAGTGTCTCATTTTGTTCCAGTATCAAACCTAAACTAATAGGAATTTGGCCTGAGTCAGGCCCAGTTCAGGATACTAATCATTATCAACAGTGTTCATCACATTCCTTATACAACCATTCACACACACACACACACACACACACATACACACACACACACACACACACAGACATACATACATATACACACAGCACAAAACCTCCCTTGAAATCAATAATAATCAAGAAAAACCAGCCAATATAGTTACCACATCTTTGTGTATCTATTACATGGAACATCCATAGAATTTCACCCTGCAACCTACAAAGGGGAGTGAGAAATATTTTCATTGAGCTTTTCATAGAGTACTAGATACTTGTTTAGAGACAGCTAGGTGGAACAGTACAATGAGCACTGGACCTGGAATTAGGAAGACCTGAATTCAAATGTGACCTCAGACAGTTTCTGGTTGTATGATTCTAGGCAAATCATTGACTTCTGTCTGCCTCAGTTTCCTCAACTGCAAAATATGGATAATAATGGCATCTACATCACAGGGTTATTTTGAGGATAAAATGAGATAATATTTGTAAAGAGCTTAGCACAGTGCTTGGAAGATAGCAAGTGCTTAATAAATGCTTACTCTTATTCCCTACCTTCTTGAAATTTCTCTAATATTATTTTGTGTGACTATCTCTTAACTCTAAGATTTTTGAATTATTTGTTTATTGCTAATTAATCCTCATTAACATTTCTATATTCCAAGTTAGATTCCCAAAGATCACAGTACCAGTGCCCTGTATCATAATGCACACAATACACAGAGAGAGAGAGAGAGAGAGAGAGAGAGAGAGAGAGAGAGAGAGAGAGAGAGAGAGAAAGATTAGTCCATAGTCCCTAATGAAAATTTCTGTCATGGAGCTAATTTGGGGGTGGGAAGAGGTCTATGGAGCTGTAACTTCACAAAAGATTTACAAAAAGAGGTAAAGAAGACAAGAAAAACTGGAAATGAAAAAAAAAAGTGAATTGACAACTTTTCCCCAGCTTCTTTTGGTTCCTCTTTGGGATTCTTAGAAGTTCCATGTCTTAGCAATTCATAGATTTATCCATTAATGGGAACATAGAACATCTATTCTAGGAAAATTGTGAAGCTGTCTTGTGTCATCACCATCATCAACATTATCATCAAAAACACTTACTTGAGTATAATAAGGACACTGATAAGCTATAAAGACTCCAGAGGAGGATAACCAGGATGGCAGAAGTCCTTTAGGTTATGTCATATGAGAAATGGTTGAAAGAACTGAGTATGTTTTCCCTGGAGATGAGAAGACTTTCAAAGGTAACATAGCAACTCTCCTTAAGTATTTCAAGGGCTGTCATGTAGAATAGGGTTTAACATTGTGCTATTTAGCTCCAGAGCGGCAGAATCAGGAGTAATGGGCAGAATTAGATCTTGGAGAAAATTTCCTAGCAATTAAATTTGTCCCAAGTAGGAAGGACTGCCTCAGGGGGCTCTGAGTTCTTTCTCATTTGTGATCTTTAAGCAGAGGCCGAATTACCAGACTTGATGGAGATACAGTGTGGACTCTTTTTGGACATGGGTTGAACTGGATGCTTTATGAGGTCATCTTTAGTGCTAAAATTCTGTGATTTTTAAAAAATACTAAGTATTTTTGATACTACATGAAACAAATTAATCTGTTTTAATCAGCTCATAAGTATTTATAAAGCCCATGGGCTGCAGGTTGTGCAGTCCTGCCCTACGTGATTCATTTTACTTAGCACTGGGTATGTAAAAACAGGCAAAAACATGATCCCTTTCCTTATTGTAATGGGGGAGACCTGCAAATAACTGTATTCATACCAACATAAATAGGATAAAAGAGAGGTAATGTGAGAGGGAAGGCAATAGAAATAAACAGAGAGGGATTAGAGATTCTGAGGGGAAGGACAGGAGAAGGAAGCCGTTTGCAAAAGTGTTATATGAGCTGATTCAATGCCCCTGCCAATTGCACCCAAGACTACTACAGCTCCCCGCCCCCCTGCCATCATTGCAACACCCTGCCCACTCTGGAAACCTAGAATTGTACATGTAGTATAATAAAGTGTAAAAAGATTGAGAAGATATTATTGAGCTAGGTTTCAAAGAGCTTTAAAAGCTATTCAGTGCATTTTATATTTGATCTTGGAGGTAATAGAGAGTCACTGGAGTTTCCTGAGTGAGGGTGGGGGTGACATGGTCAGATTTTAACAAAATCACTTTGGCAGCTGATTAGAGGATAGATTCCAGCTGGAAAAGGTTGAGGCAGAGAGACCAATTAGATGACTAGGGCAAGAGTCCAGGTATGAGGTGATGAAGGCCTTTACCAGAATGGCAGCAGTGTCAAGAGGAAAGATGGTGTGAAGGTAGAAATACCTTTTCCAAAGATTCATTCTATGGGGCGAGCATGAGTAAGGGATAAAGGATTACACTGAGTACAATTGTGAACTTGGATGATTTGGGAGGATGGTGATGCCTTTGATGGTAATAAAAAAATTATGAAAAGGCAAAGTCTTTGGGAGAAAGAAAATGAGTTCTATGTTGAGTTTAAGATAAAAATTGGATATCTAGTTCAAGATATTCGGTAGGCTGTTCATGATGTGAGATTGGAATTTAGGAGAGAGTTTAGAGTTGGATAAATAAATCCTATAATCACTTACATAGAGATGACAATTGAACCCATGAGAACAGATAAGTTTATCAATAAAGATAGTATTCAGAGAGAAGAAAAGAGAGCCACAGGCAGTCTTTCTGGGTGATTCTTATTCATTGTTAGATGACTTATATGAAAATATAGAAACGGGGGCTGATGAAGAGCTATCAGGAGGGTAAGAGAAAAAAAAATCACAAACGCTAAGAGACGAGACTATACAAAAGAAGGGGGTGACCAATAGTGTCAAAGGGTACAGAGAAGTCAAGAAGGATGAGAATTGAGAGAGAAGCCACTGGATTTGGCAATTATAAGACCATTTATAAATTTATGGAGAACAGTTCTAGTCAAATTATGAAGTGGGAAGCCAGACTACAGAGAGTTTAGAAGAAAATTAGAAGAGTATAAGTGTCCCCTTTTGAGTTTACACTATAATTTATTTTTCTCATTTAAGGAATACTGAATTTTAAAGCACACTAACATTTTAGTCCAGTAAAAATAAGAATAAAGCTGAAATCCTCAATTTTCATAAATATGTTTGTGGTAAGAAGAATTGAATTGTTACAGTAAAAAGAGTATTAAATAAGTCTTTATTAAATTTTATGTCCTTGACATGAAGCAAAGGAAAGAAAGTATTAAGGAACAAGTCATTTGCATTTCCTGAAAAAAATGGTACAAGAAATATCCTTCTTTGAGCTACATTGTGGTATGGTGGTGACTCTGAGTTCTTGAAGAGTCCGAGTTCTATAAGGATCATGTTGGAAAGGTTAACCTTTCCAACAACACACAGTGTAGGAATGAGAAAGACTAGTGTACAGAAAACAGCATGGCACTCATTATATGTAGGTTGGCCACATGATGATGAATTATTTATTTAGAGCAATAGATTAAACAAAGGAAAAGTCATAATGACCTTCATTCTCTGTATTCCCTCTTCCCCACTTATGTAATGATAAGTGTGGAGATGGGAGAAAAAAAATGCCAAGAATCATGGTTTTTACATCATCTGTAAATATTAATTTAATGATTAGAACTTATAATGTAAGATCCTTGTCCAACAATCAAGAAGTGGATGTAGTACAGAAGGAAGTAAATGTTATGCATTTTTATATTCTCACTATAAATTAAACCAGAAAAAAGAAATTGCAGATAAATCTTAAGATAGATTATAGGGTCTCCTTGGAGAGGTAAAGGAGTTGATTTTATCACATATCCAAAAGCAATAGGAAAAATTATTTCATGGGACATTTGTCCAGTTCTATTAAAAAGTGCACATGATAAGTATTTATATAAAAACCACCTCAGAAAACTTGCAGATTATGAGCCAACATCTGTTGCAGAGGATGAAGGGGGTAGATAAATTCTATTGAGAACTCAGGATCCTCCTAATTAGATCAACATGTACGTTAATGCTCAGTGACTTCAATGCAACAGTGGGCGTAGATGAGGATAGTGAAACATATGTTGAAAAATATGGTTCAGGAATGAGAGAGGCCAAAGAATTTAGCCTACACAGAGTCTTTCCCCCAAATATAACATGAATGCTATAATAGAATCTGAAAGCATTAGACATGTTCTACACCAAATAAGACCAAGAAAAATGAAATTGGTTTTATTTTTAACAGATGGAAAATTATTCAATATTGATGTGGAATTCATTTCTGAATCATGTTTGGTCAGATCATTGCCTTTTTAGAGCAAACATCCAATTAAAGAAAACTAGAAGAAAGAATAAAAATAACGAAAAGATATAGCATGCAATTAAAACAACTCCAACCTGACCTATTTAAATAAAATTATAAATGACAAAATGGGAAATAGTTGGAGGAATGGGTACCAATATCAATTACAACTATTTCAGGCAGAAATTTAACAGATATAATTCAGCTACCAGTATGGGGGAAACGAAAGAGCCTGAAAACTATCTTAGCTGGCAAAGTCAGAAAATATTCTCTTTCTGAAGCAAAAAGAAATGGCAGTCAAGAGAAACACTAGTTTTGAACGTAAAGTTCTTGGTAGTGTCTCACGAAGAAGAATGTAGAAGATTTTGAATGGTATCACTTCATAAAATGATGAAAAACAGTGGGAAGAAAAATAGGCTTAAAGAAAGTTTGGCAAGCAACCCAACTAAAAAAAAGATAACTTGTGAGCATCTAAGACAAAGATGAAAAAAAAGATAACAAATAGATAAAAGATGGAAAAGGATAATGAAGATATTTATAACTAACTCTTTTTACCATTAAGTAAGTGAAGCCACCACATTTGAACTTAGACATAATAGTTCCACAAGTGCCTTTGAGGAATAAGACATGGGGCATTTAAAAAAATAGAAAAAGCAGTTAGAATAAATCAAGTAAATAATGAGATCCATGTCTGAAGCATGATTTTAAGGGCACTGAAATATCAATTCTCAAAGTTTCTGAAGGAGAGGAAAATATCACACTCTCTTAAAGATCAAAGTTTTGGGTAGCCCAAAGGGAAGTAGGGAGATATATGGCAGGAATGTTGGACCCAGAATCAGGAAGACCTTAGTTCAAATTCATCCTCAGTTATTTATTACTTGTATGACCAAGAGCAAATCACTTAACCTTTGCCTGCCTCAATTTTCTCATCTGTAAAATGGGGATATTATATCTACCTCCCAGAGTCATGAGGGTAAACTGAGATGATGTTTGTTGCAAACCTTAAAGTTCTATATAAATGCTAGCTATCATCATCATCAAAATGGGGTTAATAATAACAACTACATCCCCAGGTTGTTGTGAGGATAAAATGAGATATTTGTAAAGTTCTTTACACATTTTATAACACCCTATAAATGTTACCACTACAACAACAACAAACAACTACTACTACTACTACTACTACTACTACTACTACTACTACTACTACTGTTTTTCTTGTTGCTGCTATTATTATTTATTATTATTAGAAGTAGTATCGGGGTGGAGCCAAAATGGCAGAGTGAAAGCAGGAACTCACTTGAGTTCCCCCCCAAAATCTCTCCAAATACCTCTTAAAAGTGACTCTGAAGAAATTCTAGAGTGGCAGAACCCACAAAGAGACAGAGTAAGGCAGATTTCCATCCCATGACAATGGGGAAGGTTGACAGGAAAGGTTTGTTGCATCAACCTGAGAAAAGAGCATCCAGCATGCAGAACACAGGGGCAGACCCAGCCTAAGCACAACCAGAGCAGGCTTCAGGGGACTGAATCACCAGCAGCAGAGGTGGATTCCAGTATTCTCAGCCCACAGATGCCACAGACAACTTAGAAGGTCAGCAGGAGGAGATTATCACAACTGGGTAAGAGAGAAGCTCAGTCTAGCTTAGGGATACAGGGAGTGCCAATACAGCTCTGTCACAAATAAACCAGGAACAGGCCTTGGGAGTGACTGAAGCAGCAGCAGTGGGGGAGGTAGCAGTGGCAGCCCTGCTCCTGGAGCTATTAGTTCGCAGACTGAATGCTTGAAAGTCACCTATTCAGATTTCCAGGATCCAAGATGGCAAAGTAAACAGTAAGTAGCTCTCACCCTCCCTTATTGACCTTGAAAAACCCAGAGAATATTGCCCCAGGAAAAATCCTGACATAGTACAGTCAGCAGAAAGACTAGATACAACAGTCTTTTAGCTCCTGAGGCTAGAGGGATAAACAGGAAAGGTCCCTCTTGCTGTGGCTGAAGAGGCCCAGTACAGGAAGAGAGGTGTTCCAGCCAGCCAGTGGCAAGTCTCACCTCAGCAAACCAGAAACCAGGCCCCTAGCCCCCCCAGGCACAGTGCCCCCCTGTGCCCCAGAAGGAGAGATAAACTTTAAAAGCCAGAAAAAAAGGCAAATAAAATGAACAAGAAGTAACAGAGAAAAACAATAACCATAGAAAAGTATCTTGGTGACAGGGAAGATCAAAACACAAAGTCAGAGGAGAATAACATTATCAATATACCCACATGTGAAACCTCAGAGGAGAATATGAACTGGTCTTACGCTTAAAAAGCCTTCTTGGAAGGAGTCAAGAAGGATTTGAAAAGTCAAATAAGGGAGGTAGAAGAAAAACTGAACAATTCATTTAAAAATACAGCTGACAAAATGGAAAAGAAGTACACTGAAGAAAACAATTCCTTAAAGAGTAAAATTAGCCAAATGGAAAAGGAGGCACAAAAACTTACTGAAGAGAAGAACTCCCTAAAAAGTAAAATGGGCCAAATGGAAAGGAGTTACAAAAGCTAGCTGAAGAAAACAATTCATTAAAAATTAGAACTGGGCAACTGGAAGCTAATGACTATGAGACATCAAGAATCAGTCAAGCAAAATCAAAAGAATGAAAAAATAGAACAAAATGTAAAATGAAAAACAACTGACCTGGAAAATAGATCCAGGAGAGATAACTCAAGAATTATTGGCCCACCTGAAAGACATGATGATAAAAAGAGTCTGGATAGCATCTTTCAGGAGATCATCATGTAAAAATATCCATTGAAAGAATCCACCAATCACCTCCTGAAAGAGATCCCAAATTGAAAATGCCAAGGAATGTTGTAGTCAAATTCCAAAATTATCAGGTCAAGGAGAAAATCCTGCAAGCAGCCAGAAAGAAACAATTCAAATATCATGTAACCACAGTCAGGATTACAGGATTACCTTTCAGCTTCTACATTAAAAGATCAGAGGGCTTGGGATATGATATTTCATAAGGCAAAGGAGCTTGAATCACAACCAAGAATTAACTACCCAGTAAAATTGAGCATAATCTTTCAGGGGAAGAGATGGACATTCAATGAAATAGGAGACTTCCAGACTTTCCTGATGAAAAGATCAGAGCTCAATGGAAAGTTTGATCTTCAAATACAAGACTCAAGAGAGGCATAAAAATGTAAACAAGAAAGGGGGAAAAAAAACCATGTTATTCAATAAGGATAAACTATTTACATCCTTACATGGAAAGATGACGCATATAACTTTTGAGAACGATATCTTTATTATGACATTTAGAAGGGATATACATAGACAGAGCGGGTGGGTTTAAGTTGACTTTGATGTAACTAAAAATAATAATAATAATAAACTAGTGAAGTGAAAAGAAACTGTAATGAGAGAATAGGAAAGGAGGAAGCAAAAAAGGTAAATTATATCACATGAAGAGGCACAAAGACATATTACAGTAGAGGAAAAGAAAGGAGGCAGATGAGCATTGTTTGAACTCTACTCTCATCACATTTGGCTCAAGGAGGGAAAGACATACTCAGATGTAGAAATTTAACTTGCCATATAGGCATAAGAGGGTAAAGGGGAAAGAAAAGGGAGAGGGCTGATAGAAGGGAGGGCAGATTGAGGGAGGCAGTGGTCAAAAGCAAAACTCTAATGAGGAGGGAAGGGAGAAAAGGAGGGAAAAAAGCATAAACGGGGTGGAGGATAGAATGGAGAAGAAGACATAGATAATAATCATAACTGTGAATGTGAATGGGATGGATTCTCCCATAAAACAGAAATGGATAGCAGAATGGATTAAAAACCACAATCCTACAATATATTGTTTAGAAGAAACACTTTTGAAACAGAGGGATACACACAGGGTAAAGGTAAAAGGTTGGAGTAGAATATATTATGCTTCAGCTGAAGTAAAAAAAGCAGGGGTAGCAATCCCAATCTCAGACAAAACAAAAGCAAACATAGATTTTATTAAAAGAGATAAGGAAGGAAATTACATCCTGCTAAAAGACACCACAGACAATGAAGTCATATCATTACTAAACATATATGCACCAAGTGGTATAGCATCTAATTCTTAAAGAAGTTCAGGAAGTTACAGGAAGACAGAAAAACTATACTAGTGGATGACCTCAACCTCCCCTTCTCTGAACTACATAAATCTAACCACAAAATAAGAAAGAAGTTAAGGAGCAGAATAGAATTTTAGAAAAGTTAGAAATGATAGACCTCTGGAAAAACTGAATGGGGATAGAAAGGAATATACTTTTTTTCTCAGAGGTACATAGCACCTACACAAAAATTTACTAAGGCATAAAAACCTCAAATCCAATGTAGAAAGACAGAAATATTAAATGCATCCTTTTCAGATCATTATGCAATAAAATATATATGCATTAAAGGGCCAAGGAAAGATAGACTAAAAATTTGGAAACTAAATAATCTAATTCTCAAGAATGAGTGGGTCAAACAACAAATCATAGAAATAATCAATGACTTCATCCAACAGAATGACAATAATGAGACAACATACCAAAACTTATGGGATGCAGTGAAAGCAATTCTCAGGGGAAGTTTTATATCTGTAAAAGCTTACATTAATAAAATAGAGAAAGAGGAGATCAATGAATGTGGCATGCAACTAAAATAAAAAATATCAGTTGCTCATGGGTAGACTGAGCTAGCATAACAAAAATGACAAATTCTACCTAAGTTAATCTACTTATTCAGTGCCATACCAATCAAACTATCAAAAATTATTTTATAGAACTAGAAAAAATAACAAGATTCATCATTTTGTACATCAGGAAGAACAAAAGGTCCAGAATATCCAGGGAACTAATGAAAAGAAATGCTAGGGAAGATGGCCTAGCCATACCAGAGCTTACATTGTATTATAAAGCAGCAATTATCACTACTTAGTACTGCCTAAGAAATAGAGTGGTGGATCAGTGGAATAGGTTAGGTACACAAAACAGAAAGAAAAATATAGACCAATTTCCCTAATGGATATAAATGCCAATTTTTTAAATAAAATATTAGCAAAAAGACTACACAACTTATCATGAGAATAATACACTATGATAAGATAGGAATGTAGGCTGGTAAATATTAGGAAAACTATCAGCATAATTGATCATATCAACAAAAAACTAACAGAAACCACATGATTATCTCAATAGATGCAGAAAAAGTTTTTGACAAAGTACAATGCCCATTCCTATTAAAAACATCAGTGAACACAGGAATAAATGGAGTCTTCCTTAAAATGATAAGTTGCATCTACCTAAAACCTTCAACAAGCATTATATGTAATGGAGATAAATTGGAAGCATTTCCAATAAGATCAGGGGTGAAACAAGGATGTCCATTATCACCACTGTTGTTCAATATCATACTGGAAACATCGTTAGCTTTAGCAATAAGAGAAGAATAAGAAATTGAAGGTATTGGAATAGGCAAAGAAGAAACAAAACTATCACTCTTTGCAGATGATATGATGATATACTTAGAGAATCCTAGAAAATCAAATAAAAAACTACTTGAAATAATAAACAACTTTAGCAAAGTTGCAGGCTATAAAATAAACCCACACAAATCATAGGCATTTCTATATATTACCAACAAATCCCAACAGCAAGAGATAGAAAGACAAATTCCATTCAAAGTTACTGTAGATATTATAAAGTATTTAGCAGTCTACCTCCTGAAGCAAACCCAAGAACTATATGAACAAAATTATAAAACACTTTTCACACAAATAAAGTCAGATCTAAATAACTGGAAAAATATCAGTTGCTCATGGGTAGACTGAGCTAGCATAACAAAAATGACAAATTCTACCTAAGTTAATCTACTTATTCAGTGCCATACCAATCAAACTATCAAAAATTATTTTATAGAACTAGAAAAAATAACAAGATTCATCATTTTGTACATCAGGAAGAACAAAAGGTCCAGAATATCCAGGGAACTAATGAAAAGAAATGCTAGGGAAGATGGCCTAGCCATACCAGAGCTTACATTGTATTATAAAGCAGCAATCATCACTACTTAGTACTGCCTAAGAAATAGAGTGGTGGATCAGTGGAATAGGTTAGGTACACAAAACACAGTAGCCAATGACTATAGTACTTTATTGTTTGATAAACCCAAAGACTCCAGCTTGTGGCATAAGAACTCACGATTTGACAAAAACTGCTGGGAAAATTGGAAAAGAGTATAATAGAAACTAGGCATAGACCAAAATCTTACACCATATACCAAAATAAAGTCAAAATAGGTACATAATTTAGATATAAAGGCTGATACTATAAGCAAACTGGGAGAGTAAGGAATAGATTTATGAAGAACAGAAGATTTATAACCAAAGAAGTGATAGAGAACATTATGAAATGCAAAATAGATAATTGTGAGTACACTAAATTGAAAAATTTTTGCACAAACAAAGCCAATGCTTCAAAGATTAGGAAGGAAACAGAAAACTGGGAAAGACTTTTTATCACCAGTGTCTCTGATGGGAGATATTTCTAAAAATATAGAGAGAACTGAGTCAAATTTATAAGAATACAAGTCATTTGCCAATTGATAAATGGTCAAAGGATATGAACAGGCAGTTTTCAGAGGAAGAAATTAAAGCTATCTATGGTCACATGAAAAAATGCTGCAAATCACTATTGAGTAGAGAAATGTAAATCAAAACAACTCTGAGGTACCATATCACACCTATAAGATTGGTTAACATGACAAAACAGGAAAATGATAAGTGCTGGAGAAGATGTAGGAAAATTGGAACATTAATGCATTTTTGGTGGAGTTGTGAACTCTTCCAACCATTTTGGAGAGCAATTTGGAACTATGGCCAAAGGGCTATAAAAATGTGCATACCTTTTGACCCAGCAATATCACTTTTAGGACTGTATCCCAAAGAGATCATAAAAATGGGAAAATAACTCACATGTATAAAATATTTATAGCAGTTCTTTCTGTGGTGGCAAATAATTGGAAATTGAGGGGATGCCTATCCATTGGGGAATGGCTTAACTAATTGTGGTATTTGAATTTAATGGAATACTATTGTGCTATAAGAAATGATGAGCAAGCGGACTTCAGAAAAACCTGGAAAGATGTGTATGGTCTGATGCTGAGTGAAGTGAGTAGAACCAAGAGAATGTTGTACACAGTAACAACCACGTTGATAGACTTAGCTTTTCTCAGCAATGCAAGGATCTAAGACATTTCCAAAAGTCTCATGATGGACAATGCTATCCACATCCAGAGAAAGAACTATAGAGTTGGAATGCAGATTGAAGCATACTACTTACTCTTTTATTCTCTTCTATTTTGTTTTGTTTCTTCTTTCTTGTGGTTCCTCCCATTGGTTCTAATTCTTTACAACATGACTAATGTGAAAATATGTTTAATAGGAATGTATATGTAGAGCCTATATCAGATTGCACACCATCTTGGGAAGGGAAGGGGAGAAAATTTAAAACTCAAAAGCTTATGGAAGTAAATGTTGAAAACTAAAAATAAATTAATAAAAAATAAAAAGTATTATCAAAGATATCGCAAGAGGAAAAACAAATAAACAGTGGTAACCTGCATAACTCACTTAAAATTCAATGTCAAGAGAGTTAAATAAAGGATTTCTTCAGGAGATAGGTTAGGATTATTACAGTGAGAGGATATGGACAGGAGCTAAAGAAGATGAGAAGGTGTGAATGGGTTGTCTTCTAAACCATTGGTAGGAACACTCACATAGATACATCAAAAGGTTGTTGTTGAGGAAGACAATTTTCTGTTGTGGATAGATGTTTATTTAGTAGTCACTGCAAGAGGACTCCTTTTCCTACATATATTCAGAATATTACTGTTCAAAGACTGAATGAAATATTTTATAGATTAGCTGAGTATAACATGGGTGGTTTGATATTTCTTTAAGAAAAGTACTATTTATGTTCCAAAGAGCCTAGCAACTCCTTTTCCCTCAAGAAAGTATTTACAATATCAACTGATATAAGATGCATTTAGTTATTAGGATCGGACAGTGTGGCTGACACTCTTCACATCCCACATTTGCTTTGGTTTGAGAGGTCTTCAGGAACTTCAGACTATACATCACCATAAATGTTTAATAAATGCATTTTTGGTATATAAGATACAGTGACAAGCTCTGAGAGAGACAAAAAATATAAAAATCTTGCTCATTAGCAGTTCAGCACAACCAAAGTATGAACTCTCATAAACCACCATGGGCACTTTTTCATAAAACAAAACAAAACGAAACACTCACCAACAACTAGTTCTGTGTAGGGTGTACTTTCATCTCTCTCTAGCAACTTAGTAAGTGGCAAGAGGTGAGAGAAGAAGGTAGTTTGAGAATGCATTAGAAATTCCAAACTACTCAATGCCATGTTGTTAAACATTTAAGGTTTACACAGAACAGCATCATGCTGCAGCAGTCACATTCCAAAGTGATTTTTCTGCAATCAGAAATTCATTCATTACCCAATTTTCATGCAACTCCCCAGGCATTTGAAATATGTTTCAAGGTAATGTCCCCAAGGGGTTTTCCCCTCCCATAATAACTGATCTGCACTGTCCAAAGATAGATCTAAATATCTTTGGTGCAAATTACTTCAGGCCTGCAGAGCATAATTCTCTGTCATCTTCATCACATTTCACACCTACAGAACTGATAACAGATTAATATCTTGGCTGAAAATATTTCATCAGCGTCTCTGACTACAGCACCTTGCATTATTTTATTTAGGGCACCAATAAATGGGAGGGGGTAAGGAGAATGAAAGAGAAAAATTTGTTTGCTCTCAGAGAGGAGGGGAGGGGGGGAAGAATTTCCTTTAGTATTATGAGAAAGGCAACAAAGCTGGTCCTGGCAAAGTTCTCTGCTCCGATTATGTATACCCTTTTATTCAATCATTGTATCACTCTGTGTCTGACATTTGGTCAATAATGCAATCTACCACTGATCAGAATAAAACAGCCACCCCAGAGCACCTTGGAATTTCATTAGTTTCCTTTCAATGCGGTCCTTATAAGTAGAGGTTTATTTGGAAACACAAATTTAAAGTTCAATTTTGTGCCCTGTCAATATTAGTAGAAAATCAGGGATCCTAAACATTACTGTAAACTTGATGCCTTTACAGGAAGAAAGATCTGAGGAAAGGAGGGTTTTAGATGAGAAAGAAAAAGAAGTTATTTTAAAAAATAAAAATTGGAAACAAATATCAGTGCATTAACCTGCAATCATTTGAGGCTAGAAGAAGCATACTTTTGCAATAAATTTACAGTGGAATTTTTTTCCCCTTGTAATTCTAGCCTCCTTCTAGTTTTAATGGAAGTTTAAAATGAAGGTCAGAGTAAATAGTGGTACAAGGACATAATTATCATACTTTCTTTCAACAACTAGAACACAAATTAGTCTGATTATATATATATATATATATATACATATATATATACATATGTGTGTATATATATATATATATATATATATATGATCATGTATTACTTTTTAATTTCATAAACAAAAGGTCAGTCTCTGTCAGCACTTAAGTGAAGAACTTCCAAGATAAACTAAATGGGTTTAGTTAGTGATTTAGAAGGCTTGATTCAAATTATAACAATGTTTAGGGAATATGATCAGGTCACTTTTGGTATGTAAAAATCTTACAGAAACCATTATCTTTCAGATAAAAACAAATGCTAAAAAATTTGTAAAAAGAGATTGATTACGTAAAATGCTAAGTCCACCCATATGTTCATCAAATAAATCATTAAGTTCATAATATTAAATCTGTAATTTTTCAGGTTTGAAGAATTCCCTCCATCAAAACAGATCTCAATCTTTCGACAAAGTTAAGTATGTAAGTCTTAGGGAGTTGTCTTAGGTATGTACATTTAAAGTTACTTGTACCATGTTATTACGGTAGGGATGCCGTGTGATACTAATGTAGTTGGGAACAAAGAAACTAGAGCCCCTTCAAAGCTGGCAATTTACCACACAAGTTAAAAAAATTTCTAAAAAGTCAAAGGAATTATCCTTAAGACTTGTCTAGGGATACAGATATACAGGAGACTTAAGGCTTAAACCACTGGCATAAATTCCCCAATACCTAAGGCACAAAAGCCCCAGTCAAGTCTTCAGTGTCCCTCAGGCTTGAGTAGACTCCCACTGTTATGCAAGTTAACATCCTCTTCTGAACTTCCATGCACAATTGACTTGGCAGGGGAAAGGGGAACTTAAGTCCAAATGAACCAATTCTGTAGCCTTATGAAATTTGTGAGTAAATTTCTTTGTTAAATGTTCTATCATATAAAACTATCTCAAATCATTTCATTCCTGAGCCTCAATCAGAATACTAGCCTGAGTTGGGCCTGGCCCTGGATAGTCACATAGCTAGTACAGGCCCCTGCTGAAACCATTTTGAACCCCAACCCCTGAGAAAGGCCTAAAACCTGGACTGGCCAATCAGGAGAGACATTTTGGCCCACTCTGAGTTCAATCTACCATAATGCTATGCATGCTCTGTTCTCTGAGTGATCTAAAAATGTCCTTTCCTGTCTCAGCAACTACAGGACCAGATGAAGCTGACCAGCATTCTTCCTGTTTGTGATCACTAAGGACAGGATGCCTGGGACCAGACACTATTGAATAGTGGGACTTTTCTTATCTTGCTATCCAATGGACTTATGTTATGAAGAAGAAACACAGATATCCTGGGACTATAATTTCAATTGACACTTTGTTACATCTCTTGTCTTATTGTATTTATAACTTATTCAACTAAGAAACTTCCTTTCTCATGCTATATGTTAAAAACATATGGAGGCTATATTTTTTTTGAGTGACACAGACATCCTGAGTCAGGATTGCTCTAAAAATATGAATTGTCTATTTCAAATTACTTAAGTCAGTCAGAGTTAAATTTCTGGCTCCACGTACATGTTGCTAACTTAAGGGAATAAACAATATGAATTTACTTATCACTTAGCTTGTTGCCTCTTTAACCAACTTTCAGATCAGGGTCAGTAGGATTTGAAACCAGCCTTTTCTAATTCTAAGGTCAGTATTCTGCCTCTAAAAACATGATGCTTTTATTGATTAATAATATCTACATATATTTGTATAAACTTTCAAATGAAGATGCCTCAATTAGAATATGTGCTTCTTGAGGTCAGGGATTGTTTTTGCCCTTTCTATGCATCACCGGCACCCAGTATAGTATTCAACACATGAAGAGGACTTAATAAATGCATGTAGATGGATGTATACTTTTCATATCATCTTAGCTATTTCTATTTTTTAGTTGCTGACAATCAATAAATAGTTATCTTATTTTTCTTAGAATTTCAAAGGAAAAATCCCCCTAGAACTTGTGGATAGTACCAAGTATTATAATTAACCTCATACACACACTTTTGCTTATGTTCTAAATTGTGCTTGATTTGAGGTGCTTGAAACTGGTTCAGAGTTTTCTTGTACTTGACTAACTTGAGCAGTGATTACTGAATGGGAATTGAAAAGGAATATATGTACTTCTAAAAAGTTATGGAACAGATAGGTTTATTTTTAGTGTTTTCCTTTTCTATATCTTTGGAGGATATTCAACTTTCTTCACTTTTTCAGGGAGTCAAAACCTTCTCCCATCTTAAAATCTACTCTCAATAAAATACCTAGGTGATAGGAACAAAAACTCATTGGAACCCATGGCAGTAGGGCTTCTTGAACAGCTATTTTTCACCAGAGAAGAAAATTAAACTGTCCTTGAGACTTAATTGCTCCAGGGAACTAAGGCTAGAACCTTTGGCATAGCTTTCTGGTCTTCTAAGCCCAGTGCATAAGCAGTCAGGGTTCCATGAAATAAACTCTTCTGACTGGGTATATGGTCATGGCAAATGGAAAGAGCTTTTAATTTTAACTACAGTTTAACTGAGGCAGTACTATATTTTTGTGGAATATCTTCTCCATGTTATTGTAGAGTAAACGTTCTTTTGTTAAATGTTTTAAAATAATGATAGCAATTGAATTGCAAGAGAGCAGTCTAGATTTATTTTGGGAAAGTTTACAATGCTTTTTTGTGACCCTAAGTTCCTTTCAAAAGCAAAAGCCCAAATTTTTAGCACTAATAAGGTGGGATACAATATGTCTTCAATCACGGATATATGAAATGCCCATTTTAGAAAAATTTAAAGTTGTGGGTACTCCAAAAGGAAAAAGCAGAGAGGTACATTTTAGAAGCTGCTGCAGATGACTATTTGGGGAACTAGGTAAGAAAAGTGAATTGAAGAACATCACCAGACAGTAAAGAAGGTGGGCAAATCATATATTTAGAGGGAAGGATAAAAGAGGGACAACCTGCATGATCCATTCACAACTCAGCAATATCAAGAGATATAAAGGCTCTATTTCCTGTGGATGAAGGCAAGAATTGAATATGATGATGAAACAGTATGTATGGACTTTAATTTGCTGTCTTCAAGGGATTACCCATATCAACTTGATCAGAGATTAATCAAAACATAAAAATATCTAGGATTTCAGTTATCTTCAAGAAAAATCTAAAATTGAGGAATCCATTATAAAACAAGCACTTTGTAAGTAATTCTATGTATTAGTTATCTTAAATTTTTTTAACTATTAACTAATTCCTTTCTATCCTCAAAAAACTCAAAACAAAACAAAAGAAAATCTTTCCACCCTACCCCAAAAATGTCCAAATGTATGATTATAGATTAACACACAGACAGATAATAAGGAATGCTTATTTTTTTTCCCTAAAAAGCATAATTTGTACAATATTTCACATAGCAAGCTTTCCCTAAGTTCAGAAAATAAACATTGCCAACAGTTGTTTGACAGTGGTTGAGATGACAGAAAAATATTTTCAATCAATTATAGAAAACAACAACAACAGATTTAAGCGGTAATGCAACAATTCAAACCCTTTCTTTTAAACAAATGATTAAGAAAAAGGCAAATCATTCAGAGGGGGAGGAAGTAAAATGCCCATTAGGTATAGCACAAAGTCTCAGCCTACCGAAGTAGTTTATTTACAAAAGCTAGTTACAGTGCATCTTTTGTCCTTACCAGCAGGTGCAGCTATTAAGCAAGAAACATTCAAAATATAAAATGGCCTTGAGGGGGAAAAACAAATTGAAGGTTTCCTTTCCTTTCCATTACAAATGGCTAACACCAGCATGATCATTTAATAATTCAATTACATTTGCTAGGAAAAATTAGCCATTTATTTGGAGTTTGGAAATCACTGACAGAAGAGATGTGGGGGGCAACTCTGAACATTTGAGTGTGAGTAACCTGATGTTAGTTCCCCATCCGGAAAGCAAGAGTGAATGACTGTAAGTGATGGGCTATTCATATATAAGCTAAACACCTCATTTTTAATGAAGTGATAAAAAATAATTCCTATGTGCTCTGCAACTGCTAAGAATCACCCAGCTTATATGAGTGTGCAACACTGCAACTAGGGTGGGATGCCCGGACTTTTCCATAGGGATAAAAGTGTCTAACAAAGAGGAAACACGGCATTTGTAGTCCTTCAATAGCTAGAGGCTGTTGAGATTAGTATATAGCTAGTAACAAAAAAAATGTTAAAATAGAGAGTTACCAGAAAGTAGGGTGGGATGAAATCCTTTTCTCTTGTTACTTGCCACTCAGTCAGTAGCTCTCCAAGCAGTGATTATCACCTGTGTCTCAGGGCCTCTTTCTTCCTTCCCCAAGTCCCTCCCCCACTCTCACATACAATTGAATTCACATTTTGTGCCATTTGTCATGATCACAGTGTGTAGTACTTCTCCTCTGCACAAAAATTCCTGGTTCCTATTCTGTGTCTATGAACCCATTTAAATGAAAGCTAGAAGGCCCTGATATTCAGATTTATTAGGGGGAATGCCCTATAAAATTAGAAGCATTGATGAAGATGTGAGGGTGGGACATAATCATATATCAACTAACCAAACATTCAACAAGGATTTGTTGTGGCCCTACTAATAGTTCAGCATATAGTACAAAGCAAGTATAAGACTGCTGTGATGGAGTTTAAAATCAGATTACAATGCACAGTTACAGAACAATTAAATGTTATAATATCTGGTCAGCATTAAAAATTGTGATAAGAATTAAGGAAACATAGAAACTAATATTGACCAAAATAGCCAGAAAAAATCTTAATGGAGGTGGAACTTGAATTAAAGAATTGGACACTGAACAATTTGGAAAGGAGAAGACCTTGAACAAAGGTATGGAGAGGAAAATGAGTACAGAATAATGAAAAAAATGGGCTTAATAGGAGCACATGTACATTTTAAGATGTATTGGGAACTTAAGTTGTGTAAATATGGTGACCTGCCTACAAATGGTTTTGAAAGCCTGAATTTAGATTTAATGCTATACACAATGGAAAATCATTGTGTGTGTGTGTGTGTGTGTGTGTGTGTGTGTGTGTGATAAGAATAACTCTGACCTCCCAGTAGTCTCTGGGTAGAAAAAAAGAGTGCTTAGAAAGAAGCCAATAGACCACAAGTACATACGTTAGATATTTAAATGTCTGTGCCTGAATTTACCAATAATTTTCTTTTACCAAACCTAATATATTTTTACCTTACTCTTCATTCTTTCACTTCTCTGCAGCATTTAGTAGTATTAATCAGCTCCCTCTTCCCCGAGTTTCCCATATCCATAGCACTATACTTTCCCAAATCTACCTTTCTGACCACCTTTTTAATTTTTCTGACAGTCCCTCTTTTACTTGCAGTTTTCTAATTCTCCCATCAGATCCTGCCTCTTCCTTCTGTTTTCCTTCAGTGAGCCTTTCTTATGTTTTCAACTATTATGTCTCTACCAATTCACTTAAATCTATATCTCTAGTCTTAAATTTCTAACTATCTAGAGGAAATATCATTGGGAATGTCAGTACATTATTTGCAACTCAGCAATTCTCAAAATGAATTCATCACTACCCTCAAAATTGGCTCCTTTTTCCACTTCTCCATTCTGTCACCACCATTTTTCCAGTCTCACAGGTCAGAAGCATTGGAGTATCATTGCCTTTTCTCATTCCTTCATCCTTTTCATTGAGTCCTAAGTTTATCACCTCAGCAATATATATGTATATGTATATGTGTATGTGTATGTATATATGTATAAGTGTATGTATATATGTGTATACGTGTGTATATATCTAAATACATACACATATACACGTGCATACACACACACATTCATACATCTCCCAGGGATTCCTTATCATGATCTATAGAAATTCTAGATATCCTAAATAAAAGAAAAAGGACATTTGACAAACTGAAAGACTTTTAGATATTTGTAACAAAGAGACCAGAACTCAATGGAAAATTCAATATGAAAGATCCAGAAAAAAAAAATAAGGAAAACATTAAAGATTAATAATAAGGGGCTTCATGGGAATGATCATTGGTAACCATGATCTCTAAACTCTCCAGTCAGGGTATATAGGAAAAGAGCTACTATATCTGCTGACTCTCAAATCTATTTTCCTTATACCTGGTCTGGATAAGATATGGAATCTTATCTGAAAATCCACATTCAAAAGGTTACCAAAGCCCTAAAGTTTTCTATTGATCAATGTTTTCCAATATCTGCTTTACAGAAAATTTTTACAGATTCACCAAAATCTCAGTATTAAAAGGTGTCTATATAAAATGGAATCAGTCTGTTTCAGAAAATATGCATATTTTACAGGCATATAGTATAATTTAAATTGTAAAACACTGTGGGTATATTATAATGGTGATTCTTTTTGGTATATTGGTTGGACTAGATCAAAATGTTGTTTTGTGATTTATTAGAAAACAAGCTCAATACATATTTGATGAATGAGTGAACAAAGAGAAAGCAACTAAGAATTTCACTTAAAACAACAATTAAAGGATTATAACCTAAAAGTATCATATTATACAGCACAGAATTAATTTTTCTAAACTTTTGGTAGTAAATATAGACCCATATATGTAGAGTGGAGAGAAGACAGATCTGAGGTCACAAACTTATTTTTTGTAATATATCCCAACTGTTCTCATCCTTCTACTCTATAGGTCGGGGCAAGTCATAGTGTCTGTCCTAAATGTAGGAACTAATGATCATATCTATGTTTTGTCTATCCATCTATATATACTGTTCTGTTGGCAACACACATTCTTCATCCATTTGAATTGAGAGATGAAATAATAGTTTATGGTTAGAAAAAAGTCAAAATTTCTAATTAAGGAAATGGAAGACTTAGAAGGGGGGAGGTAATGGTGAGATCTAGCATGTGATCATCTCCATGCTGGCTGAGATGGAGTTCAGGAGTAGGTAGGAGTAGGAAGCTAAGGTATTACTTGGGAGGTTAAGGAATTCAAGGGAGCATTAATATGAATAACTAAGTCCCCTAGTATAGCACAGGAATTATGGGGAGAACAATGGTGAGTCAGGTGCTGAATGCCTGGAAAATTAAGGGAGAATAATCTGGGAGCAGATCCATGATTTGGATTAGGGAAAAATGTGATTGAGTGGATTTAGAAAGGAGGAAAGTTGACTAAGCAATAGTTGTAACAAAAGAGTATAAAACTACAAGTTAGAAGCAAGAAACATTTTGACTCCCTCTCTAGGACCAATGTCAGGGGTGTGTGAAGGAAAGAACAACTAATGTTGCAGAGGAGGACTGGGGACACAGTACCATCAGGGTAAAGCCAAGTCTCACTGAATGTTGTTATGAGAGTGAGAAACAGAGGTCTGAGACAAAGTAAAGGTGTTTACTCTGGAAAGAGACATCCAGAGATCACAGTGGAAGGGGTGGGCAGGGTTTCACCATGGTTGTTGTTGTTCATCCTTAGTTCTCAAAAAGGACCAATGACCTCAGGAGGGTGATGTCTTGACTTGCAAGTGAATTAGATTTAAATGAGGCAGGGTTTTGCAAAGTCATCAGCCTGAATTCCCTTCTCCAGAGTCATAGGAGTCCAGTGGCAAGACATAATTCAGGACAACTGGTAATGGCCCCAGATGCAGTGGGAGATCCGGGACTTTTTAGGCTAAGGTCTTTCCCAGGTCTCAGTTTATCTGAGGCACCATTCATTCAGTACTTAGAGGCTAGGGAAGAATTGAGGCAAAAAATGGCCCAGTTTGATTTCATAAAAGAATCAATCTGGGAGGGGAAGACCTTCAGAGTTTCTGGCTAGAACAGAAACAGTTACTATTTAGACTCACTATGAACCATCAGAACCCAAACAATGAGCAAGTGAGACTTGGGCTGGGACCTATTGATGGCCCATCAGTGAGAGCCAGAATGATTAGGGTTTAAAGGCATAGACTAGTAGCTCCATTTGAATCCCAATGGGCTTTATCAAAGCCTGGTTTACCAGAGCTATATTCAAGAAATCATAAATGAAAACTACATGAGACAAAAGAGTGAATTGTCCCAGTTTTTCATGGAAAAAAAATGATAGAATGAATAAATAGGGAAGAAAAAAAACCTCACCTCCAAACCCCAGGTATCTTGTGAAGTATAAGTGATCAAAATAAATATTCCTTTGGACAGAGCACCCACATGTAAGGGTATGACTTCTCATGTGGACAGAGGGACAAGAGGAGGAGAAATAGGAGGAGGAGAAAGAGAGAGGGAGAGAGGAAATAACAGCATTGTCCAACTGGAACTGGCCATTTGGGTCCACAGGGCCCCCACAAATTATTGCTTGTCCTTTGTTTTGTAGGTAACAGTTCCTTCATTTTGTAGGTAAGCAATTATCACACAGAGAAGTTAGGACCAACGATATCAGGAAGGTGATGTCTTAACTTGCAAGTGAATCAGATTTAAGTGAGGAAGGACTGCAAAGTCATCAGCTTTATTCTCTCCCCTAGTGTCATTGGAGTCCAGTGGCAAGACATAGGTAAGGATAACTGGTGATGGGGTAGGGTGGAAGAGGATTTCTATGAGAAACAGGAGTTAGGAAGTGGAAAGAGTATCTTTCCATGGGGCCAGGGAATAACTAATGCAGGAATTGGGAGAGAAACAGAAGACTGTAGATTGTTATATATAGTAGTAGTCAGTCAGTCCAACTCAATACTGAAATTCACAATACCCAAGAAGTGTTGTAGCAGGTATTAGGCCTGGCCTTGTTCTGAGTTGTCTCAGGCTTACTGGTGCAGAATTTCCTCCTCTGGGATAGCTGAGGGAGGAGCAGGGCAGTGTAAAGAAGTCTAAGTTACCTCTACTGTTATGTGCTTAAAGAAATTTTGCATGATTTTGATAAATCATCGGGAAGTTTATTGTTGGGAAGATTTTTTACAGAGGGATTTGTTTTGTTTTAATCAAATGCTTCTTTTTATACTACTATCCTCTCTGCCCCCAGTTTAATCTTGTATTTTCTACATCTCTCAGTTAATTGTACAACTCTGATCTCCAGAGAATATCATCCGCTTACCTGTACCTTTCTCATATCTTCATTAAAAACATCTTTGAAACAAACATTTCATTTTTGTAAAACTTTTTTGTAAAGATTAGGAGGTAGATATTTCAGTCTGAAGTTATATTTTCTCATTCCACTTTTGGGAGATAATAATAAGGTGCCAACTTCTTTTCCTATACACTTGGGATAGGAACAGAGATTTAGAATTAGAAGGAATGTTGGAAATCATCTATTACAATTCCTTCATTTTATAGGTGAGCAATTATCACACAGAGAAGTTAGCTGATATGCCTGAGATCACACAGAGAGTAAGTGGCAGAGCTTAGATTTTAACTAGGTCATTTGACTGCAAATTCAGTACTCTTGCCATGATTCCATTCTGCCTCCCTACCCTCTTGAATATATTTTGAAATTAGTTCTCTCAAGGCTCTCAGAATTGTAAAACTTCATCACTTGCCTTTTCCCCCATCTTTGATGTCCTTGATGCCATCTGTGAAACACATCAAGAACAGGATTCCTAGGCTAAATGTGGTGGCTGTACTATCCCTAGTAATGAAAAGGAATTGTCACAAAAACCTTGAAGGATACCTTCCATTTCTCATCTGTTTGGTCTTCTCTCTGCCCTCAGAATAATTAATTGGGTACCTTTGTCAAGCTTTTTATTACTTTTTTTTCATTCCATTGCTTCTCCCTCTTTTACAATGTAATATTGCTAAAAAATCCTGTATCATTCTTCTTAACATTTCATTCATTATTTAATATTCTAAACTGATGTTGCTTTTGGCGATTGTTTCTTTAAGTTTGGCAAAACAATCAAATTGGTGCTGGTCAATGTAAATTCTGGGCTCTTTTCACTTCCTTGTTTTACAACCATTAACCTTTAGAAAATTATGACAGTCTGTGTTGATGTCTGTTCTTTTATCCATTTTTTTTTTCAGTGTCAAAAACTTGTTTCGGCAGGCCAGTTTGGGGCTGCCTTATACTTTTTATCCTTTCTTCTAATTTGGTATTACTTTGTATTTTGCTCAAACAACTTTATGATCTGGCATTGATAAAGTAATTTTCAATCATTTGTGTGTTTGCATGATGATATTTAGTTCTCATGTATCCATACAGGCATGAGATCTCAGTTTAGTCTCAGTTTTCAACATAGAGGTTTTTGATTTCTAACTCATTTCTTACTTACTTACTATGTTTCTAATATATTTTTGTTACCCTCTTCTATGTCCACATTTTTATTTTTTTTAGGCAATTGGGGTTAAGTGACTTGCCCAGGGTCACACAGCTACTACGTGTCAAGTGTTTGGTCTGAG
This sequence comes from Phascolarctos cinereus, assembly GCF_003287225.1. Lineage (NCBI taxonomy): Eukaryota > Metazoa > Chordata > Mammalia > Diprotodontia > Phascolarctidae > Phascolarctos > Phascolarctos cinereus. The sequence goes on along the minus strand of NW_027555514.1, from coordinate 180,370,262 downwards.
GCCATATTTGAACTCAGTTCCTCCTGACTTCAGGGCCAGTGCTGTATCCACTGTACCACCTAGCTGCCCCATATGTCCACATTTTCTAACTGCATCTGACACAAGCCAGTCCCTTGGTGGTACAGGTTCAATATTGGGTAAAAAGAATATGATTATAAGTCATAAAAAGTTAAATAGAAGACTGTTTATTTATCCATAACAAGAAAAGGATATTCAACAAAGATAGACATGATTTAATTCAGCTAAGAGAAGCTTTCTTATCTTAGATGCCCATCATAATCCACCAGACATGCATGAGAGAGAACTCCTGGAGCTCCTCATGTTTAATTTGTACTCGGGCAACCAGGGAATTATGTCAAGAGAGAGGCCTATTCCTTTAATCATCTGATGCAACCAAGACTTGAGTATGGTCTCAATACCTTTAAGGAAAATCTAGCTTAAGTTACATGAAGGCTGGGTTTAGGATATTGCTTCCACCATATCCTGTTTTAAAAATTGTAATAACTAGGGTTCAAATACATGTTGATTCAGTTGAGAGGGGGTTTACTTCTTATTGCCAGACTTCAACACTATGCCTTATCTTCACTTTAATCCCAGAACTTCCCTCCACTATCCTGTCTTGCTTCTCTCACTGGTGAGTTTCTACCAGTACCTCCTTTTGGGGTAGGAACCCAGGCCAGCTCACCTTCATTCTTCATTCTCTGCTTCTTATTTTCTGGCTTTCAAACCCCTTCAAACTCCTCTTTCCCTTCCAGCTTCCTTTTGCGTTTTCTTACTTCCTTCGAATATAAGCTTTTTGAGGACAGTATTATCTTTCTCTTTGCTTGTATTTGGAAACCCAGGGCTTAGCATAGTGTGTAGCATATATAGAAAGCACTTAATAAATACTTGTCTTGCATTGCCTTACTGTATGAAATTCCTCTACCACAATTTCTGCAACAGATGTTAGCACATAAATTACAATTATCTTTATGGTGGATTCTTTTAAAAATGCTTTTTATGGGCACTGTAATAAGATATGACCACTCATCCCATGAACCAATATTTCTTGTTTTCTATGGATGTAAGATAAAACCAACTCTGCTCATATTTTTCTTTGGTACCCTAAGGAGAAAATGTTTTTTTCAAAAATGGTATAATTCTCTAACATAGCATCTACTCTATATTCATTCAGAGTACAAACAACTAATGTAATAATTATTAACATTCAAAATAAATAGTATTCTTCTTAGTACACTCTGTATTTGTTTCTATTACCCTACTAATTGCAAGTAGAAGGAAGCCATAGAAGACTGAGAGATGTTTCACCTTTTCCTTTGTTTCTTAGTTGTCATGAATAAAGCATTTATTGCCAAGTGGCCAACAAGGTGATGAGGCTCTATATCCTTACCTAGACTAGGTTTTAGAAGGCAGTTAAAGTGCATTCCTGAAATTGTACTTAAAGCCTTCGGAGTATGGTAGAACCTTTCAAATACTGAAGGTTCAGATATTGAACCTTGCTGGCATAGCTTTTGACAGCTCTGGGTCACCTCCATGCTATTATGAGGCATCATGAAAATTTGTACTGCTGGTAGAGTTCTATTTTTTTTTTCTTAGCAGATGTCTTCATTCTTTGGACCTGGTAATTAATATGTGGATAAGATTTTGAAGATTAATGTGTATTAGTGGCACAGTGAAACTGGATAAATGTTAGTTAAATCTTGCTGATTATAATTAATTATTATTGTGATTTTTAAAATGATGAAAGCCATTTTTTAATGCTGGATAAGGACCAAGAGATGAGGGTACAAGAGGAACAAGTTTGGCTACAGTTCATCCTAGAGGCTTGGCAGGGCCACTCCAGGCCATGTTGTACTAACTCCTTTGAACAACTGCTCTTATATTCCTTACCGTATGCTTTGATATTTATAAAGTGTTTCGCATTTTTGACTAAGTGTTTCACGTGTACATATCTTATCTCATCAAATAAAAGTTTTGGTTGATAGATGCTGATTCTTCTATGTTTCTTTCCATGCCTAACACAATGCTACTCACATGGTAACCCCTTAATAGAATGTATTTGTTAATTCATTTGTTAATGAATATTTTATTAATTAATAATTTAATGAATTCTAGTTCCTGTCCCACATGTAGACTGGGGTTAGAAGGTGGTCATGGTATGTACTAAGGTTTCCCAAACCATGATTTTGAATCTATTGTTTATTTCTTATGTTAGACTTGGAGCAAATTCCTTCAGATCCCCATTTCCCTCCTACTTACTTCTCTCTTTTCTCTTTAACACTATTTTACTAATTCAATAGAGATTTTTATAATGTCATTTCCATCAAGTTACATAAAACCTTACTTTAGAACAATTTTAAATAATTGTCCACTGAAACTGGGTGCCAAGGGTTGCTTCCTGTACCTGAATACAGAGAGGTCAGTTAACTTTAAAATTTGCCTCTGGTAGGCACAGCATGCTTTTTCTCATCCTAGTAGCCCTTTCAAAATATTCTGCTTTCTTAGAGCCATAGAGTATAGACTCTATGAAAAATGAATTATTAATGCCTGATTTTCACAGCAATAGAATATCTTTACCCAAAGAGTAGCATTTCTTTCATACTGTCAGACATTCTCTCTTGATATAAAATCCTGACCCTTTAGTAAGGTGTCCTTTTTTTGAATCACAGATTTGCTGACTTTAATAAACATACTGCTGTTACTTTTAATCAGCACAGAAGTTCAGTTTGGGAACTTTACGGTCAGATTAAAAATCAAAACTATAACTGAATAGTAGCAAGTAAATATATAAATAAAACTAAAAATTGACTTTATAGCTAAGGTAGTTTCCCTGTGAATACAGATGGCAATTCACCCTCCCTCCCCACCACAACATGTTAACTCTACAGGAGCACAAATCTCTACTTGGCAAAGGAGAGAATTAAGTACCATGCAAGGAACTAGTAGTAAGGTTCATATCTTCCATTTTCCACTCCTCCAGGAACACAGACAAGTTATTGCAGTGCACACAATAGTGACTTAAATGTCATATAGTGCCATGCATAGTAATAGTTATGTGTGTGTGTGTGTGTGTATATATATATATATATATATACACACACACACACACAAATATAGCTAGATGGACAGACGGGTAGATGATAGACAGACCTTTCATCAATGGGTTAGAAATAATCAGAATTTTAGAAAATTAAACCAGTTTCAATTTATAACTAAATAAAATAACTTAAGTATTGTTGACTATATGTTCCTCAGTTCTAAAATATCCTTATGGTTTCCCATCTTTTCTAATCTAATCCTTCTTATTTAAGTAAAGAAAGCCTTCCTCTATTAGGCTTCATAGTTCAGTCCAATTTACCATATATTTATTAAAAGCCTATTATGTGCTAGGCACTGTGCTAAATGCTTTGCAAATATTATCTCATTTGATCCTTGCAACAACCCAGGAAACAGGTACCTTTTTTGCAGTTAAGGAAACTGAGGTAGATAGAAATGAAGTGACTTGCCCAAGGTCATTCAGCTAGGAAATGTCTGAGACCCAATTTGTATTCAGGTCTTCCTGACTTTGGGCCCAGTCCTCTAATCACCATGACATTGAGCTGCCTCCAGATGCCTATACCACTCAATCATCCACAATAGGCAATTTGCCTTCTCCTATGCCAGTATTTTCTCTCTCCCCATCTAGAATAGCATCCTCTGTACCTCCGCAGACAATATTGCTAATCCTTGTGGTGTGTTAATCTATGTAATTTCAGAACTCCAAACCTGGAACTGATTTGTCCTGATGGGTGATAGAGTGTAAATTCACCTAGCCAGTCTTATCTAATCAGCTCTATTGTCTCATTCACCATTCCTGTGATTCACTAGACCAAAACTCTGTTCTTTGACTACTGCTCTCCTATTGCCTGGTCCTTTCTGAATGTAAGTTCCTTGTGGATAAGGTCTGTTTCACTCTTTTTAAATTCACATCCTCATTGCCTAGCACAGTAACTTGATGTAGTACGATGATACAATGCTTGATATATTCTTTTTCATTTCTTCTGTGGTATAAAACAATTCAGAATATTTATCTATTGGCCTGTAGGATAAAGAGGTTTTTGTTGTTGTTGTTGTTGTTTGTTTGTTTGTTTTTAATATAATTTTTAAAAGATGAGAAAGGAAGTAAAATTTCCTGACCCCCTTGGAAATTCTACCTGACTTGATTTGTATGTCAGTATAACTTTTATTTTAAAGGCATATCATGTTTTTCAAATGTATAAAGGAGTCTGCCATCCTTCCACTCTCCCAGAATTGTTACCATGGCATTAGTCTTGACTCCTCACCTTCTCTCATGCCACATGTCCAGTCAATGTCAGAGCTTCTTTTTCTACCTTCACATCATTTCTTTCATCTGACCCATTCCCTCCACTTACACAGCTACTTTCTTATTTAGGCCCTTATGACCTGGTAGCTAGATTATTAAAACTTCCTCCTAAGTAGTCTTCTTGCCTGAAGTCTCATTATTGAAGTCCATCCTACACTCTGCTAACAAAAAGTATTTCTCCTTAAGTACGGATCTGATCATGTCATTACCCTACTCAATCAACTTTTTTTTTTTTGGTTAGGCAATGGGGTTAAGTGACTTGCCCAGGGTCACATAGTAAGTGTTACGTGTCTGAGGCCGGATTTGAACTCAGGTCCTCCTGAATCCAAGGCCGGTGCTCTGTCCACTGCACCACCTAGCTTCCCCTCTCAATCAACTTCTTAAGGCCTCTATGAAAAAAAAATTAGCTCCTTCAACCCATCTTTCTCTCCTCAATGGACATTGCTCCTCTGCTTGTTCTCTGTGAGTCAACTGAAATGGTTTTTCTCTGTTCCTTACACATGACACTCTATCTTCTGTACCTGTATCATCTTACTGGCCATCCATCTCTTTGTTTTGAACACATTCCCTCCATTCCCTCCACCTCTTAGGATCATTTTCTTCTTTCTGGATATAGCTTAAACAAATATTTTGGCCTAAGGTTTTCACACTTCTCCCCAGCTGCTACCATCCTCCTTCCTAAACTACCTTGCATTTTACCTTCTACATATTTGCATTCATTCACTTTATATTTATGCTGCATATATTTATATACGTACTTGCTACCCTATTAGAATGTAAATTGTTTGTTTCATTCTTTGTACTTGTGTACCTAGCACCTAAACATAGCACCTGGCACATAGAAGGTACTTAATAAATATTTTTTGATTTATTGATCAAAAACATAAATAATGCTTCCTACTAACTGTGGTTCTTACATTTCTTATTAGTCCTTACTATATTTCTGGTTTGTGTTGACACATCTAGGTGTCACAGTAGCTAGAGAGCTGGACCTAGAGCCAAGGAGACCTGAATTCGAAAACTAGCCTCAGATACTTACTAGCTATGTGACCTTGGGCAAGTCATTTAACCACTATCTGCCTCAGGTTCCTTATCTGTAAAATGGGGATAATAATAGCACCTTCCTCACTAGATTTTTGTGAGGAGCAAATGAGATAACATTTATAAGCAATACTTACCATAGTAGCTGGCACACATTAGGTGTTATATTAATCAATTAGTAAACATTTATTAAGCACCTATTATGATTCAGGTACTGTGCTAAGCACTTGGTATCAAAAAGAAGTAAAAGGTAGTCCCTGCCCTCAAGGAGCTTACAATCTAATAATGTATAAATCTAATCTAATCTAATGCTTTATCAATACAAAGTATTAAAATAACAACAATAATTATTATTGTTGTTTTACCACAGTTGAATAGTCACTGTTAGAGTCGATTTCGGGTCTGGTTTATGTCATCAGATGCACATCCATTCAATGGGGAAGTTGTATTTCTTAGGGGCCAGAGAGGCTGCAGTATCTGAGTCACAACCCATGTATGTATTTTAGTTTATTGAGTTACACCCAGGAGTAGGAGGCAGAATGTCTAGTTAATAAAAGACATTTACATCACTAAGACTCAAATGTTTGCATTTCTCTATCATTTCCTATTACCAGATTCTGCTCTTCCATTTCTAATCATAGCATCAAAAGCTTGGCTACTGGTTTGCACAGAACTGACTCTTGATTTCTCAGTTTCTACTCTATGTAGGCAGAATAGGCAGCATATGTGGTTTGACTTGCACGTAGTTATAGCATTTCACCAGCCATCATAATATAATTCTCATAACCTGTCATAATGCCACCTTTCCTCCTTTACTGGTTTAAAATGACCAACATGGGGGAATATTTCTTTTCTAGAGGCTCTAAAAGGCTACTGATAATTTAACAAGGATTAAGCACCTGGATTTGGGTCAGAAGACCTTGAACTTGCATCTTAGCTGTGTTACTATCTCTGTGACTTCGGGCAAATTACTTCTCTGAATTTCAGTTTTTATCACCTATGAAATGAAAGGATTGGACTAGATGCTTTCTAAAGTACCCTCCATCTATAAATCCTGTGAGGCTACTTAATGTATGTTCATCACTGTACGATGGCACTGAATTAGAATAAGGAACAGTTCCTGACCTCAAAGAACTTTAAACTCAAGTTGGCAAGTCATAATAGAAAACATGTGTAAGTCAGAAAAAAGGAAGGATATGTTTTGGGAAGACAGATTTCTCCTCTAACTTTCTCCCATTAGCACATCAGCATGGATTAGTTTATTAAATTTATCTCCCTAGAAATCTAGAAAGTTATAGAGTAGCAGATGGGATGGGATACAGGTGAGGGTAGGCTGCTAAATGTTTAACAACTGGCTTTCTGGGGGGGAAACAAAACAAAACAATTTATATATAACACTTTAAGTTTAATCTCCACCTACCTCCTAGGGTTATTTTGAGGATCAAACAAGATAATAATATTTAGTAATAGTAAAATTTATTTCCAAGTTTATATATTCAGCCTTTCCTGAGCTACAGTCAAACATTTCAAACTGTCTTTTAGCCATCTCAAAATAGATGGCTCATAAGCTTCCATAATTGATGTCCATAATTGAACTCATTATCTTTCTACCAGACTTCCTGATTACTGTCAAGGGCTCCATTGTTTCCCCAGTCACCCAGGCTTATGATCTCAGCATTATCTTCTACTCTTCACTCTCACCACATCTAATCTTTTGCCAAATCTTTTTATTTCTACCTTCAAAATGTCTGTTGTATGTATTCCCTTCTTTCCACTTTTATAGCCACAACTCTAGCTCAGACCCTTAACACCCTTTGTTTGGACTATTGCAATAGCATTCTAAGTGGTCTTTCTGCTTCCAGTTACATTCTACTCCAACCCATATTCCAAGGTAAGGTGCAGTTCTGACCATGTCAGCCTCTTCCTCAGTGAGATTTGGTGGTTCCCCATTTCCTTTAGGGTAAAACATAAATTTCTCCTTATGATATTTAAAGATCTTCATAAACCATTTTCTACCTTTCTGGTCATCATCCACATATTCTTTTCCTCCTCTTCCTTCTTTTTCTTCTCCTCCTTCTTTCACCATCATCATCATCATCATCATCATCATCATCATTGTAGCTGGCATTTATATAGAACTTTAAAGTTAGCACTTTGCAAATATCTCATTTTATCCTTACAACAATCTACCTCTCAGGTAGTCATTATTTTTATCTCCATTTTACAGACAAAGAAAGGGAGTCAGATTGAAGTTAAGAGACTAGCTCTCAATCACATAGGTAGCAAGTGTCTGGGGCAGTATATAAACTGGTCTTTTTGACTCATTATCCAATGCCCTACCACCCATTGAACCACCTAGATGCATCGTCTTATACTTTACTCTTCTCCACACCCTGTATGATAGAGTTACTACTTTTAATCTCTAGAACACACTACTCCTCCTGTCTCCTTGCCTTTAGCTAGCTACTTCCAGATCTTGGAATGTTCTCTTGCTTCACCTCCACCTCTTAGCTATTCTGTCTGCCTTCAAGAATCAGTTCAAAGCTCTACTTTCTGTAGGAGTCTTTTCCTGGTCATTTCCTCAATTCTTTTAGATTTCCTTTGATCTACTCTGTATATATATATATATATATATATACATATATATATATATGGTTATTTGCGTGTTGTCACTTTCAGAATGTAAGCTCCTTGAGGACAGGGCCTTTTATTTTTTTAAAGTGAGTCAGGTGGGGTTGTGACTTGCCCAGGGTCACACAGCTAGTAAATGTCAAGTGTTTGATATGAGACTGGATTTGAACTCAGGTCCTCCTGACTTCAGGGCCTGTGCTCTATCTACTGTGCCACCTAGCTGCCCATGGACAAGGCCTTTTTAAAAATATATATATTTTTTCCCTTCTTTTCTTTTTTGTCTTTTGTTTATGTTGTCAATACTTAGCATAGTGCAGGCACTTATGAAATATTTAATTACTGACTGACAATTTCTTTAGGTTACCCTTTCTACTTTCGGACAGCTTTAATTATAAGGAACTAATTTTTTCTGACATCACATCTAAATTTGCCCCTTTGTAACTTCTACTCATTGTGTTTGGTTCTGCCCACTTGGGCCAAACAACACAAGTCTAATTGGTCTTCCATATTACCTTTGTGTTTTGCCTTACTCTCAGGTTAGGTTAATAAGCTGGAGCCAAATTGAATTGGCTTATGAGAGCCGATTATTAAATTTTCATGGTGAGCATTTACACTTTTGAAATAGGAAGCTACAAATTTAGCCTTGACTTATTGTTTTGTTGATATCCAGGGTTAAGAAAGTGATGGAGAAAATGTTAATGATATAGATTATTCTTACTTTTTTTTTTTTTTGGTAAGGCAATGGAGGTTAAGTGATTTGCCCAGAGTCACACAGCCGGTGAGTGTTAGGTGTCTGAGGTCAGATTTGAACTCAAGTCCTCCTGACTTCAGGGCTGGTGCTCTATTCAGTATGCCACCTAGCTGCCCAGATACAGATTATTTTTAAAAGTTTGTTGTGTGAATTTTTATTTTTTGCATTGCTGTTGAATAGTGGCTCAGGGAAATGTTGGACTCACTAAATCTAGAAGAGTCTCAATTTTTTCTCTGTGCTTTAGAAGCCCCCACCTTCATATCCTACTCCTATTATTTTATTTATTTTGTTACTTACCTTAATTTTCTGTGTCCATTACCCTTTTGATTTTTCCAGTTTTTACTATTTCATATTGCCATTTCCTAGTAGAGCTACCTATTCAGGGGCAACCCTTCTCCAGATGGAATATTCTGGAGTTTCAGTTTACTACCCAAAACCTCTAAGGCAGAGTGAGCAGCCAGTCTCTGGTGCTTGCATGTCAGTCTTCTTATTCTTACTCTTGCTCAGTTAATCAGGATCTGCTGACGCTTTCATTTGGACCAATTTTGCTGCTGGAATTGTTGACCTACCCTCTAATTCAAGCCTAATAGAATGAAATAAATGAAGAAAACCACACAGCTAAGGCAGCCATTCCTAATGTCACTCTAGAGGCACCTCTATAACCCCAATCTCAGTGTAGTCTTTGGAGTCAAGACAGAGAGAAATGGTCTTAGTGATGTGTTTCTCTTTAATAACATTTTACATCTTTATAACACTTGTTAGTTTTAAAAGTGTTTTCACTTATGTCACTTTATTTAATCCTTACAACAACTCTGTAATACAGGTAGAATAGATATTGTTATCTAGTTGGTGAATGAGAAAAGAGGCTCTGAGGGTTTGAGTCATTTATTGGAGGCTAGGAAGCATGAAATCAGAACTAGACCCTATATTTTCTGATTCCAGTCCAAAAGTGCTCTTTCTAAAATGCAAGGTTTCATGCCAACTCCACGTTTATAGAACCAAATGTATCATCATCCTGTCTTGCTAAAAGTCTTACTTCACTAAGGGTAATAGGCTTGGAAACTCAGGGTCTTAGATTTAGAGATTAGGGCATTTATATGCTATCTCATCTTATCTCTCTTATTTTCCAGATAAGGAAACAGCTTCAAGGGTAGTTAAGTGACTTGCCTAGTGATGCACAGCTAGTAAATGTTAGCAGTAGGATTTGAACCCCATCTTCCTTACTGTACTTCCTACATATTATTCAAATCATTCCTCTCTCTTCCTCATAGCCCCCACCATTCAACCAGTCATTAAGTCCTGTTGATTTTTTTTTTCACATTGTGTCTCATAGCCATCCCTTTTTTTTTTAAATACTTACTGCAATAATGTTAATATGGCACCCCTTCATAGTACTGCACATACCTAGACTACTTCAGCTAAGTGGCCCAGTGGATAGAGTGCCAGGACTGGAGTCAGGAAGACTCATTTCTCTGAGTTCAAATCTGGCCTCCAATACTTACTAGCTGCATGACTCTGGGCAAGTCACTTAACCCTGTGTGCTTCAGTTTCCTCAATTGTAAAATGAACTTGAGAAGGAAATGGCAAACCACTCCAGTATCTTTGCCAACAAAACCTCAAGTGGGTCACAAAGCAGCAGACATGATTGAAAATGACTGAATAACAGGATACTTCAATGACATCAGAACTTGTCTACTACAAGTCTACTCAAAATTTATATTATGCAATTCTTAGGGATTAATCATTCTTAAGTAATGCTTCTAGTTTGTTATTCCTCCATTCAAAAAGCTTCACTCATTCCATTTTGTCCAGAAAATAATTTCAGAAACTTTAGTTTTCTATTTGTGAACCTTTGGAATCTAGATTCAACTTATCTCACCCCAGACACCAATCAACTTAACCTACCTGTAGGGAAAATCATTGATAAGAACTTAGACTCTACCCAAGGAACCACCCTGGGCTCAGCCAGGTAAGCTTTGACCTTATAATGCTCAAATTAGGCCTCTACCTCACTTCACAGGCACCAGTTCTAAGCCATGATGCCCCCATCATTCTCCTCTCCTATTTCAGATTCCCTTTATGTGTTTTCTTCCCCTATTATTGTGGGAAGCTCCTTGAGGGCAGGGATTATCTTGTTTACTTGAATGTATATAAAAGTTCCTGGAACACAGGCCCAGCTACATAGTCTACACTTAGTAAATCATCTATCTATCTATCTGTCTGTCTGTCTATCTATCTATCATATTATATAATCTATATACCTATATTAATTCTGTAACTTACAAAAGATAGCAGAAAGGTAGAAGACTCTAGGAATTTGAGGTACAATAAGACTCATCACCTGGATGAGTAAATAAAACTAGTATAACATCTAATTATTCTGATAGGAACCTTAAGTTCCCTTTCTGGGTAAGGAAGAGGAAGAAATTTTCTCCTTTACCACAGATTTGAAAATCTATTCTGATGCTTCTGTAAGTTCAAGGAAGAAAGCCTGCATGAAAAGATCTACCAGATTGCTTTCATAGACCACAAAGGAAGGGGGGCTTTTCTCACTAGAATCTGTGCCCTGTAACTTTCTGTCATCCATCATCTTGGATGCATCTTTAATCACTGGGGTACAACCATTGTGCCCTCCTATCGAGGTGGCAGTAAATACACCTGCTTCCATGAGACATGCTATTTAGATTCCTCTAGATGAATATTCAGCTTCTATAATATCTTCAAATTAATTGGGGGAACTCATCAAATTGGTCAAGGGTTCCCCTGATTAATCTGCCATTCATTCTCCTCAAAGGTTTACATTTTATATTCTGTCAGTAGAATGTAAGCTCCTTTAGAGAAGGGGTTGTTTCGTTTTTGCCTTTGTATTCCTAGGGGCATCCAGGAGCAATGGATAGTAAGCTGGTATCCAAATCAGGTCCTCCTGACTTCAGGGCTGGTACTCTATCCACTGCGCCACCTAGCTGCCCCTCCCTCCTCTTGATAAGACAAATTCTGACTGCTCAACTTTAAGTAAGTCACTTAACCTTACAATACTTCCAAGTAACTAGGTAAGACTTTAAGTTACAAAGAAGGTGCTCACCTGTATCAATAAAGGGAATTTCCTCATTCTGTATTTCCTATATCAATGAAATGACAGGTCCAGTCCTTCTTCTCTACATATTCCCAGCTTTATCCCAGTGTCTTAATAATTGATTGGAGGTTTGAGGACGGAAGAAGGGAGGGAAAGGAATTATTCAGATATTATATTGCTTCTTAAAGTAGGTAGCAGGTTTCATCTCACTGGAATTCTTGAAGCAAAGATGAATTCTATGTTTCATAGATAGCAGAGAACATTACAGCACAGTTTGGCAAAGATGGTCTGTGAGGTTCTTTCCATTTCAGAGCTTGTGTTGTCTTTATAGGCTCAAAGACTTGGGCCTGGAGGAAAGTGACAGCCAGATGTGTTAAGCAGCTTAATTGTAGGAAGTAGGAGAGTCGGATTTGACTTCATGTCCTCTGAATTCAAATGCACATGCTACCTACAGCACCTTGATTTCTACTTCTTTCATAAGGCATCTCATTGCATAGGCTTGCTCTTGACCTTCCCATGCTAACTTTGGATGTATTTTTTCTCTTCACATATGTTTTATTCCTAGCAGTATTACCAACATATTCAATTCAGAAAATAGATATGGAAGCCTAAGGGTCATCATATCTCACTGAATAATACATCCAATTAAAGGAAGATTTTAGCTATCATTTAGATTTATTAAGAAATTTTGGCTGGAGATCTGATAAAGCTTAACTGATCACTTGTGGTTTTTGTTCATCATCTTTTGTCCATATACCCCTGCCACCTGTCCTCAATTAAATAATTCAATGTAAGAAAGGAAATGAGCAAAGCTAAACAACAAAACAGGCATGTCTGACAAAACTTTCAACATCTATAGTACCTCATCTTTCTCCTAAGAGAAGGTATCAGTGTTCTATCATTTGTTCTTGGGGAGGAATGATAACTGCAATTAATCTGACTGCCTTTTACCATTGTTTTTATTTACAGTATTAAAGTTATTTTACGTATTGTTCTGGGGCAGCTAAATGGTGCACCAGATAGAATTCCAGGCCTGGATTTAGGATGACCTGAGTTCAAATGTGATCTCAGACACATACTAGGTGTATGACTCTGGGCACATCATTTAACCCTGTTTACCTCAGTTTTCTCATCTGTAAAATGAGCTGAGGAAGGAAATGATAAGCTACTCCAGCATCTTTACCAAGAAAAGCCAAAATGGGGTCATGAAGAGTCAGATATGACTGAGGAATAACACTGTTTTTCTCTTTACTTCATTTTGCATCTTTTTTTTACTAATCATTTCTTTTAGACTTGACAAGAATTTACTTTCTTCTCTTCCCACCCTAGTTCAGCTGGGAAATAAAAGAAAAATCAAACCCTTGTAACACATGCATAGACAAACAAAAAAATGACCATATCAGTCATGTCCAAAAAAAATATGTCTGATTCTGTATGTTGAGTCCACCAGCTCTTACCCGGGAGGTAAGTAACATTGTTTATCATTGGTACTCTGGAATCAGTCGATCATTGTACTGATTAGAGTACTTGAGCCTTTCAAAATTGTTCATTATTTGTCTTTCATATTTCTTTTGAATTCCTTAAATTCATTTTTTGTATAGCAAAAGAACTTTATATTCATATACCATAGTTTCTTTAGCCAATCCCCATTCCCCACCCCACCCCACACCCAGAGCATGGATTAACTAACAATTTATCATTGTATTTGTCTTTTCACAGACCCTCAAAAAGTATTTCTATCTTTTATTAAACCAGTCAGTTTCATCAGTTTGAAAGGAAAACCTTTGAGTGATTTTAATTTGCATTTCTACTTTCAGTAATTTGGAGCATTTTGATATATGGTTGTTGAATTTTTGCATTTTTTTTCCTAACAACTAATTCTTATATATTTTGAGCCCCTATCTACTAGGGAATCTACTAACCAAACAAAGAATTTGTGAGTGTGATAATTCCCTATATTTACCTATATTGATTTTTTTTTAAATTAGACCAGCAATTTCATCAGTATAGGAATCTCCTAGTGAGAAACTTCTTCTACAAATGAAACTCAGTATCTTCTCTGAAGGTATTAAGAGAATTGTCTGTAGTGCCAAAGGATTAACTAGCTTGCTTAGAGGTGGTTTTTTTATTATCAACTCTAATCTTTAAATAAAAATTTCCCTAAATTTCATCAGAAAGGTATATTCATCCATTTTTTCCAATTTTTAAAAATGATATGGCTTTTTATATTTACTTATATCCATTTGGAATTAATTATCATATATAATATAAGATTATAAGTTAAACCTAATTTTTGTCAAAATGCTTTCATGCTTTCCCAGGAGGCCTTTAGAATAGGTGTCTCTTCCCCTAGCAGTTTGTATGCTGGGCTTATCAAACACTGGGATACTTATCTTTTATTTCATTTGAGTTTTATATAATTTGTTCCATTTTTGTACTTTTCTTGGTCTTAGTTTGTTAAGCAATAGCAAATAGTTTTAGTGATTAGTGCTATAAAGCAGTATGTTATAAAATATAGTTTAAATCTTAGTAATTTTTTTCTTGGTTAGAAGATGCCAATATGAAATATATAGAGTTGGTCGTGTATGTGTGTGTGTGTATGTGTGTGTTATCGTGTGTATGTTTTTATACTTGCATGGTCTAACGAAGAAAAAGAAACAATCTATTTGTTTTCTTTCTTTTCCTGTGACAAGTGGTTTTTATTTGCATTTCTACAAATCTTGAGTGTGTCTTCAGCAAAATATCTACTAGATATTTTGTTGGATTGATAGTTATATTTAATGGAATTTCTATTTTCATATTCTTTCACTTTTTAAAAGTAATATACAGAAAGGAATATGTCTTTGTCATCTTATTTTATATCATGCTACTTTACTTAAATTACTTATTGCTCCAAATATTTTTTTTAATTGCTGAGATTCTCTAAATAAATTACAATATTAAAAAAAGAAGCAAATTTACTTCCCCTTCCCATATGTTTATTCCTTCCATTACTTTTTCCTGTCTTATTTTACAGCTGAAATTTCTGTGACTATATCATATAATGGGGAATGAACATCCTTGTTTTGTCCCTCGTCTTATTCAGAAAACTTTTAGTGTTTCTCTGTGACAAATAATGCCATTTAAAAAAAAATTAACTAAATACTTCAAGTATATTAAATAAAGTTCATTTTATTCCTATTATTTTTTTAAAACTATAAGTTAATTTTGTAAGTTGTTAAATACTTTTTTTGTATATTGATATGGACATGTAATTTAAAAATTATGATCTGAATGTTTTCCTGTGTCTTTAAAATTGTCCTAACATTAAAAGAAACCCTAAAACTTACTTATAAATTAGATCCATGCACAATAAACACTTAAAAAATATATTGCCATACCACATTCGCTAATATCTTATTTGATGTTTTATCATATCAATTTTATGATATTGATATTTTATTTATACATTAACGACAATAGCCTATTGATTTCTTTTTCTGATTTATCACTCCCTGGTTTGGATATAATGGCTATATGTGTCTCCTAGAAGATATTTGGTAGGATATGTATACTTTCTATTTTTCTCAACATTATATATAGCATAGAGGTTAATTGTTATTTAAACGTTTGAAAGAATGCACTTATAGATATATTTGTATCCATGTGTTTCCTCATTTGAGAGTTTTTTTTATGACTGATCAATTCCTATTCTAAAATTATATTTTATACTTAATAAATACTATTCATTTAGCCTGGATATTTTGTACATATTTTGGGGAAAAAATCATCTATAATGTTGGAATTGGAGTTTTGTTTGTATATAGTTAGGTGCAATAGTTTCTTGCAATTTCTTTTTTTTCTGCCTCCATATTTTCCCTTATCCTTAAAGAAAAAGTTAATTTGGTTTCCCTCTTATTTTCATCAAGATGGTTACTGATTATTTGCTTATCTATTTATTTTAATAGATCTTTTATTCATCACTGTAGTAGCTTTTAGTTTCCAATGTTATTTCTTCTTTGATTTTTATGATATCTATCTTTCATTTTTATTAGATTTATTAATTTTATTTTTTACTTTCCAGTTCTGTTAATTGCATGCTCAATTCATTAATATGTTCTTTCTCCCTTTTGTTGACATAGGGTTTAGAGGGGGGAAAATGCTTTCCTCAGTACCATTTTACCTATATCTGTCAAATTGTGGAATAATATCTTGTTATTATCTTTAATATAATAATTTGTTTCAGTGATTAGGTCTTTTACATTATTCAGGATTAAATTATTTCATCTACATTTAAGCCTAAATCCATTATTCCTATTTCCCTTATTGGGCTCCTTGTAGGATTTCTATTTTAAGGAAATTACCTGGTCATAAGAATCTCTTGACTCTCAGGACTGATTCCAACTTGCTCTAACATGGGTACCTTCCCTCTTCTCCACATTGCCCTTATTTTTTAGTTTCCTCAAAAATGTCTTGTCTGCCTCAATTACAATGTAAGATCCTTGTGGCCAGGGGTTATCTTCTTTCTGCTTGTATTTGTATTCTCAACACTTAGAATAATAGTGCCTGGGATGTGATAAGCATTTGACAAATCATTGTTGTCTTGGTTGCTGATCTTATTGCAGTTTGTATTGTTATGTTCTATAAATTATGTGATTAACCTTCCTGGCTTTTTGCATTTATTTATAAGATCTATAGGGGCATCTAGGTGGCATAATGGATACAGCACCAGGCCTGAAGTCAGGAAGACTCTTCTTCATTTACTCAAATCCAGCCTCAGATGCTAGTTGTATGACCCTAGGCAAGTCACTTGATGTTGTTTGCCTTAGTTCCTTATCTGTAAAATAAACTGGAGTAAGAAATGGCAAACCACTCCAGCATATGCCAAGAAGACGCCAAATGGGGTTACAAAGAGTTGGACAGAACTAAAAAGATTGAACAACAACAAAGTTCTATGATACTCTAACACATGGTCAATTTTGTAAAGTTGCTATACAATGCTGAAAAAAAATAGACATATTCCTTAGCATTCCTATTCATTAGTTGCCAAAGATCTATCATATCCAATATTTTTTTCTTTTTTAAAATTTATTTATTTTTAGTTTTAAACATTCACTTCCATAAGATTTTGAGTTCCAAATTTTCTCTCCATCTCTCCCCTCCTCCCACCCCAAGATGGGATGCAATTTTATACAGGCTCTACATATACATTCATATTAAACCTATTTTCACATTACTCATGTTGTAAAGAAGAATTAGAACCAATGGGAGAAATCAAAAGAAAGAAGAAACAGAAAAAGAAAATAAAAAGAGAGAGCAAATAATATGCTTTGCTATGCATTCAGACTTCATAGTTCTTATTCTGCATGTGGACAGCATTTCCCATCATGAGCCTTTTGGAGTTGACTTAGATCTTTGCATTTCTAAGAAGAGACAAGTCTATCAAAGTTAGTCATCACATAATGTGACTTACTGTGTACAATGTTCTCCTGGTTCTGCTCACTTCACTCAGCATCAGTCTGTAAAAGTCTTTCCAAATTTTTCTGCAGTCTACCTACTCATCATTTATTTTAGCACAATAGTATTTCATTACATTCATATACCACAACTTCTTCAGCCATTCCCCAATTGATGGGCATCCCCTCAATTTCCAACTCTGTTACCACAAAAAGAGATGCCATAAATATTTTTATATGTGTGGGTCCTTTTCCCATTTGTATAATCTCTTTGGGATACAGCCCCAGAAGTGCTCTTGCTGGGTCAAAAGGTATGCACATATTTATAACCCTTTGGGCATAGGTCCAAATTGCTCTACAAAATGGTTGGAAGAGTTCACAACTCCACCAAAAATGCATTAATGTTCCAATTTTCCCACATCTTCTCCAGCACTTATCATTTTCTTGTTTTGTCATGTTAACCAATCTTATAGGTGTGATATGGTACCTCAGAGTTGTTTTGATTTACATTTCTCTACTCAATAGTGATTTGCAGCATTTTTTCATGTGACCATAGATAGCTTTAATTTCTTCCTCTGAAAACTGCCTGTTCATATTCTTTGACCATTTATCAATTGGGGAATGACTTGTATTTTTATAAATTTGACTCAGTTCTCTATATATTTTAGAAATGAGGCCCTTATCAGAGACACTGGTTGTAAAAATTCTTTCCCAGTTTTCTGCTTCCCCCCAATATTGGTTGCATTGGCTTTGTTTGTACAAAAACTTTTCAATTTAATGTAATCAAAATTATCCACTTTGCATTTCATATTGTTCTCTGTCTCTTTTTTGGTCATAAATTATTCCATTTGCCATAAATCTGACAGGTTTGCTTATAGTATCAGCCTTTTATATCTAAATTGTATGCCCATTTTGACTTTATGTTGGTATATGATGTAAGATGTTTGTCTATGCCTAGTTTCTGCTATAATATTTTCTAGTTTTCCCAGCAATTTTTGTCAAATAGTAAGTTCTTATCCCAGAAGCTGGAGTCTTGGAGTTTACCAAACAGTAGATTACTATAGTCATTGACTACTGTGTCTTGCATACTTAACCTATTCCACTGATCCACTACTCATTTCTTAGCCAGTATCAAGTAGTTTTGATGACTGCTGCTTTATAATACAATTTAAGATCTGGTATGGTTAGGTCACCTTCCTAGAATTTCTTTTCATTAATTCCCTGGATATTCTGGACCTTTTGTTCTTCCAGATGAATTTTGTTATTATTTTTTCTAGCTCTATAAAATAAATTTAGGTAGTTGGATTGGCATGGTACTGAATAACTAAATTAATTTAGGTAGAATTGTCATTTTTATTATATTACCTTGGCCTACCCATGAGCAACTGATGTTTTTTCCAATTATTTAGATCTGACTTTATTTGTGTGAAGTGTTTTGTAATTGTGTTGCTGGGTTTGTTTTGGCAGGTAGACTCCCAAATATTTTATGTCCTTACTAACTTTAAATGGAATTTCTCTTTCTATTTTTTAAAATATTCTAATATTTCTAATATTCCAAAAAAAATCTTATTTCCTGCTTATCTATTAGATTTATCTGCAATTGAAACATTTACATTGAATACTACCAGTAATTATTGACTTATTGTCCAGGTCTACATGTAGTTAATTCAATCAAATGATCAACAAACATTTATTAATAACCTCCCACATTCCAAATACTGTGCTAGACACTGGGGATGCAATGACACACAGAAACAAACAATAATCACATCCCTTACCATCAGAAAATGTATAACTGTCAGTTAGCTGTTACTTTATGTCCTCTAATTCTGTCATTTGGAACATACATATTTAAAATTAACATTGTTTCATTCTATATTGTGGTATTAATTATAAGTTTCTGATTATTTATCTTAACCATATATGTTGCTATTTTCCAGTGTTGAGTTCAAAATTGCTTCCCTTGCTTTGGATGATTTTAATAAAATATAATAAACTGTAACATAATTATGTAACTATAACATCACTATTTAACTACAGAAATCCATATTGATTTTATGTTCTACGTATTTCTTGTGAATACCACATATGGGATTTTTACTTTCTAATCTCTACTCTTCCATTTTATGTGCAGGTTCATCCTATTTGCATTCATCAAATACTACTGAAATTTCTTCTCTTTCCACTCCTCTTTTCATTCAGGCTCTCCTATACTCAAATCGGCCTTCTCTCTCAGATTATTCACATCAACCTTTCTTTTATGATCCCATCCTCTGCTTACTTCACTTTACCTCTAGCACTACATATTTTTATTTGTTCATTTTTTTTAAAGCAAGGGATTACCCTACATTAAAACTTAGAAATAGTGGAACTCCTGAGACAATAATCTCTTCTCCCTCTTTCAGTCATTTGATTATCATTTAATCATTTCAAGTCATTTTTGAGAATTCATTGTTGTTTGTTTCATTTTTATGCATTGTCTTTGCTTTTTGAAATCTATAAGTCGGTGGAAATTACTGATTCTGCTAAAATTCCTGAAGACAGCCAGAACATGTCAAATTCCTTTTCAATGTAACAGCCATTCAAAGACAATACCCCTGCTTCTTGTCTTACCAAGACTAAACATCCACATTCCTTAAACAGTCCCTCATAAGACATAAGGTCTTTTCAAAACCCTAGCTATTCTCTAAACTGTTTGTTGAACAGAATAGAACCATGCCCAGATACCTGATGTTCTCCACTGGGGACATTCTTATAAGCTGACATTTAATGATTAATGATTTCTCTTTGAGTTCAATCTATTTTGAATGAATCATACTATACTGTCACTATATTGTCCATATCTTTCCCCATTTTCTGCAAAAATAATTAGATAAATTTTACCATATTCTTTACTAAAATTTTTGCTATACATCTTCTATAGCATTCCTTTGGTGTAGAATTTTAATAATGCTACAAAAAAAGGAAATAAGCTTAATCTGATGAAATTTGTTCTTGATAAGCCATACTATTTGAGTGTATTTGTGCGCGTGCCCGCACACGTGTGTATGTGTGTGTGTGTGTGGTGTGTGTGTGTGTGTGTGTGTGTGTGTATGTGTATGACAGCCAATTCCTATGCTATGTCTTAACCTGGTATCTCTTTAATATGTTCTAGAATTTCCCCAGGAGTCAAAGTCAAGCTCTTTCACTATATTTTACAGTCTTTGCTTTATTCCTACTTGAAAATCATGACATTTGTCTTCCTCTGTTCCTATGGTACCTCTCTTGATCTCTATGGTATTTCAGACATCACTGACAATGATTCAGCAATCACATTTGCCAGTTCAATTAATGAGAATATAACTCATGTGGGCCAGATGACTTAAAATCATGAAGGGCAGTTAAAGGCTCACTCACTATCTCCTTATTTATATTGGGCATCAACTAATTCACTATTAACCATTTTTGTTCTGTCCTTTCCAGTCCATAGGCTATTCTCCTTGACAAAAAAAAAAAATTAAAGCAAAATAAAATTTAGAATTTATGCTTTCTATCTGACGTTAGTTATAATTTTCCTATTCGCCTTGTGTATTGGTTCACTCTTTTTTTATTCTCCTCTTTCCCCAATATAGCTAAAACCAAAAAACAAAAACACTCATTTTTGCTATCCATAGTTCTTCTGTAGTCCTACTTATTTCTTAGTGTTAGCCCAACTGATGTTATTACAAGATCATAGCACACTTACGTGTTTGTCCTCTGTTACCTGACTTTATTTCTCTCCTCTAGGGATAGCTTTAAAAAAAAAAAAATTTGTCAGAAAGTTCTCTGTGCACTTTGTACATTCCTATCTACCTCTTCAGAAAGCTCTCAATTATTTCTTTTAACTAATTAAAATTTAAAAAAAAAAGGAGGGATGGGCCTAATCAGTCTTGTACTTACTGTGTTTGTAAATTTTAGTATTTGGGATCTTAACCATCCTTCCTCTGAACCCTGGAAAATCTATTCTCCCCCAATCTAAGATACATGCCAGACTATTTGGGACTATCTACTCCTTTCTCACACATTCTAAAGGTTTGGCCATTTCCTTCCAGAGTCCTAGCATTTCCATCTCAATAGCAAGATCTTCCTGAGTGGTGAGAATTACATTACAATTTCTACTTCTTGATTTCTTCTCTTTTTGAAGGATAAAATTATCATCAAGGGAAGTCTAGAAGTAATTAGCTGACCTAGTTTGTGTAGAGAGTGCATTAGGAGGCGTCTAAATTACGGAAGAGTTCCAAACAGTCCTCTAGGCCAGGCTTGGGATCCTATCTTTGTAAGAGGTGTTAAAGCAAAAGTCTGAATCACCTTTGCATGTGTTGTAATACAGATTTCCTTCCCCTCCCATTCTTTTCTCTTCCTTTTCCTTCTCTTGTTAGATTGAATGATTACTAAGTTTCCTTCCAGCTCAGCAATTATTTGATTCTGTGGTAATCATTACAATGAATTGAAGGGCTCTGACAGCAATTCTTCTAGAGTTTAGCACTTTTGTGGAAGTAGTCAAATTCATTCTCTGTTCACTACTGCCCTATTTTGTTTGGTTAGTCAACAAAATTTTGTTAAACAATTTCTGTGTGCCAAGCACTGTGCTAAACACTGAAGATAGAAAGGTTAAAATAGTTTCTCCCCTCAAGGACCCCATATTCTATTGAGGGGGAAATATATTAAAATAATTATATATGTGCAAGATATGTCCAAAGTAGATGGAATTTATCTCAGAAGGGAGAGCGTGAGAAGTGGAACTATTGGGAAAAGTCTCTAGCAGAAGGTAGGATTTGATCTGAGTCTTAAAGGAAGCAAAAAAGTAAAGATCAGGAGATGAGGAAAGAGGCATTCCAGTTTTAGAGGTATATTATGTGAGAGGAATGGTAAATTAGGATACCTGGATAATAGAATGTGTGAAGAGGAGTAAGCATAAGGAATTTAATAAGTTCATTAGTTTATTAAGTAGGGGTGGTGACATGGTTAGACTTATATTTCAATCTTATCTACTAGTCCAAGAAGGAGGTATTGAGGGGCTGTGAGTAGAGAGAAGGGGATGAATAAAAGAGATAGAAATAGAAATGGAATGGAAATGTAGAGTGATCAAGTGTAAAGAGTTCAAGGATGGAATTGAGATTGTGAGCTTTAGTCATTGTGATACCCTAGAAAAGAATAGAAACTTTTGAAAGGGGAGATGTTTTAGGTGGAAAGAGAATGAGTTCTTTTTATTAACATGATGAGTATAATTTTTATATATATATATATATATATATATATATGTATATGTGTGTGTATATGTATATATGTGTATATCTATATCTATCTATAATATATATTATAAATATATATGTAAATATATATATATATATTAATATATGTATATATATTTCACTCACTCCAGGTTCCTGGGGAAGTTGTTCATGTATAGCAGTACAAAAATCAAAGAAATTTGATTTTGATAAAGAACTCTTTTGCACACATATGTAGGTATTATTATTTATCTGGACCAGAATGGCAGATTAGAGGCAGGAACCCAGACAAACTTTACCAACATTCACCTCCATACAACTTAAAAATAATACCTCCAATTGAATTTTGAAGTGGCAGAGCCAACGAAAAGTCATGGTGAGGCATTTTTTTCCATCTTAAGACAACTTAGGAGGTCAGAGAAAATGATCTGGGATAGGTTAAGGCTGGTGCAGAACACAAGTAGTAGCAGGAGAAGGTGCCAGTCTTGGAAGCAGTTGTGACAGCAGCAGCTACAGCTTCATGAACAATGGTAAAAATGGTTAAACAACTAGTCAGAAAGAGATTACAGGGGACTCTTTTCTGGCACTAGGTGCAGCTTGTACTGATTGGTGAGTCTATTGGCATATGGAGTCTTGGGTCACAGTTCCAGGGTGGAGAACAGTGCTTGTGGTCAGTCACAAGACAGCAGGAGCCCTAATCACAGTTCTAAGGCAGAGAGGAACAGTGGCCAAAGGAGAGGTGGGACTTGATCACCCCATCTTTTTAGTGGTTCTGCTATTCCAGGATTTGTTTTGGGGCTTGATTTTATGATCATTTGGAGTTGAGTATGGGAGTTGTAGTGGTTTACTTCTTACTCTGTCATCTTGGGTCCCAGAAGTGAAGTCCCCTGACGCAAATTTATAAAAAAAAAAAATCAGCCATTCTCCAATTGATAAATTGGCAAGGAATATGAACAGAAAATTGTCAGAAGAAGAAATCAAAGCTACCTATAGTGATATTAAAAATGCTCTAAATCCCAATTGATTGGGGAAATGCAAATTAAAACAACTCTGAAGAACTTTGAAATTCATTGCATGATATGAGAGACACTGGCAAAGTACTGCCCAACTCTGAGGTACCACCTCATACTTAATCAGAAATGGCAAATGCTGGAGGGATGAGACAAAATAAGTACACTAATGAACCAAGGTTGGTGAAGTTGTGAACTGGTCCAACCATTCTGTAGAACAATTTGAAACTGTTCTCAAAGGGCAATAAAATTGTGCATGCATCAAAGAAGACACTACGCTCTATCAGAAAATCAGAACTGCAGCAGCTCAAAATAAATGTGAGATAAGGAAATTTAGAGACATCTCCACTCCAAATGTTCACATGAACTATTTGTGTCTGACCTGTGGCAAAGCCTTCCAAGCTTTTATTGGTGTGGTCAGACACACTGTACCTTGACTTCAACATAGTGTCCTCATTTTGGTCTTCTTTGAGAAGGAAGGATAACCACCATTATAATGATGACCAACTGTGAAAGAATTAGCTACTCTGATCAATACAATGATCCAAGATAATTCCTAAAGACACATGCTGAAAAATTAGCCACTTCAGAGAAAGAACTGATAAATTTTGTGTGCAAATTAAAGTATAATTTTCTCACTTTTTTTTTTGCTTTTTTTGTGATATGGTTAATATGGAAATGTTTTGCATGATTTCACATGTATAATTGATATAATGCTTTTGTTCTCAGTGGGTAGTAAAAGGTTGTGAAAGAGGTAGAAAATTTAGAACTAAAATTTCTTTTACAAACAATTTTTAAAGTAAATTAATAATGAATAAAAAAAATACAGGGCCTACAGGAGGCAGTTTTCCTATTCTATAGAATTATGTAGGTTACAAATATGTTCTTTTATCCTTACCATCATCCTAAGTTCCAAACACAGTGCATTATACATCATAGGTGCTTAATAAATATTCAAAGAGTTGAATTCAATGAAAGATTTGAGGAGCCACAGATCTAATTGATGGCAGGAAAGGGAGAGGACTCAGGAATTCTGACTTTCAGATTTGGTGGTTAAATAACATTTTATGATTTTTGTAAATATTTTATTGTGAAATCACTCAGTAGCCCCTGATGTATCACCCTTCTTCTCATTTTAATTTAAAAACCATCTTCACCAAAGGTTACTTACATCTATCAGAGATCTAGATCCTTAGTAAGCCAAAGGCTTGTGATGATGGAGATTCAGATTCACCAGAAAACTCCAGTAGATTCATCAGTGATGTTGAGGTACAAAGTCCCAAAAGTAATGAGGAATCTCTGCTTTCAGACTGATAAATCCAGGAAAGGTTTTCAGGCTAAATCTGCCTTTGAAAGGCAAAGAATGCAGGTAGGGAAAGGTAATCACCACCCCAGGGCTTTGTTTTGTTCTTATTCGTTTCCCCTTAAGGGAGCAAAGGGGCTCTTAACCCGTAGAACCCTTGGCATGTTGCTGGTACAGTAGCCAGTAAGTCAGGGGTTTTTAATTTTTTTTATAGTCTTTGGTAGTCTGGTGAAGCCCATGGACCTCTTCTTAGAATAATGTTCTTAAATGCATAAAATAAAATATATAGGATTACAAAGGAAACCAAAGATTAGTGAAAATATGTAATTTTTCCTATCCATGTTCATGGGTTCTCTGAAAGAACCTCTGTTCTAAATAAATGCTTACTGGGTATAAGTTAGACATCTGTATGCAAAGGTGCCTCAAGGACTTTCTGACCCTAAGACTGAATCTAGGCTAAAACAACCCAAGTGACCAGAAAATACTGATTAAAAAGACAGATTTAAACCTCAGGCTACTGATATGCCTTTGTAATCCAAAATGCTCATCACTTGTGACAAGGAAACTTCTCTTGGAAAAGAAATACCCATTCTAGCCAAGGCTCAGGGAAACACAGGAGACAAAATTGGCAGACTTTCCCCTTAGTATATTTCTCATCCCCTTGGATTGATGACTGTTTTAGGGCTTCCATATTTTTCTAAAAGAACTATAGCAGAAAATGCTTCTGTAAGCTTTAAGACAAAACAACACTGATGGAAACCATTTCCTTATGAGCTAAGACACCCAAATAAAACCAAAAGTTGTAAAAAGAAAAAAAAGGATCTCCCCAAACCTGCGTCCAGTAGAATGTTTCATAGTAGCAATTATCAGTGATCTTGAGATCAGCAGGGAGCCAAGTCAAAATAAACTATATGCCACACCCACACACTCATTAGAGACTATGTTCCTGACAGAGATTGCACACCATATGAACCCACCAGGGAGCAGCCTCAGTGTGAGTAACATAATGGCATCTGTAGAAAACATCCTTAGCCCACTAAGATTGAAGACTCTTCTATTTGTATGTGTTGGCCATATGTGTTCCCTATGAGTGTGTTCTTCCATGGGGGTATCGTGGGGACATGTGTTCCCTACCCATGATGATTCTTCTCCCTGATGGTGTACATATTTTTATGAAAGTGCTCTGTAGGTTTATAAGAAATGTTTTATAGCTTTTTAAATATGCTATTAATGAAATGCCTTGACTTTGAAATAATTTTGTCTTATTGCTAACTAGGAAAGTTAAATACATCAACACATGAGAAACCATGAACAAGAATCTTGAGCTGATGCAGACTCACAAAGTACTTGAAGCTAGAGAGGCTTTGTCTGGGGGATCTGCTGGGTGAGTTAGGGGTGTACTCAGTTGGTATGGTCAAGGAATGGGAGCACCAAGTTTCCTCCTTGTATTTTCTCCATGTTCTATTCTCTACCATCTTAGGATAAACAAATAAAAAAAAAAGGATTTATGAACCATTTACTATGCATTAAGCACAGTGCTAAGTGCTTGGGATATAAAGCAGCCCTCAATAGGATTACATTCAAGTAGCGGGAGACAAGTTATATACTGTGCTTACTTGGACCAGTATCTTGGTCTGGGAAATCATAAAGAGTCATAGGGGAATTAGTTGACATGGACTTTTTAGAAACAACAGAGCTATTGATTTTAATACTCTTCTCAGAGTAAGAAGTGGAAAGCAGGGGCCTGTATTGGAATGGTAAGGAATAGCAGTTGACAATGAGGTGACTTGGGGGAGAGGATAGTCAAATGGTATATGAAGAAGGGTCTGAAGTCTGGGGCTGGCAAGATAGAACATATGTGTTTGCACTGATTTATTCACCTATCAAGACAGTAAGGCCCCAGATTGGCAGTTCCAAAACTGAGTAGATTAAGTCAACTAAAGCATGGTCTTAGCAAGTCTTGTTGTCTGAAGAAGTAGTGGAATGGCAGATGACAAGAGGATGGTCAGCGTGAATAGTCAGAGAGGATAAGGCCATTTATTTATATAGCAGTTTAATCCAGCCCCAAGGACCCAACCACCAATATTCTAGACAAGAACTTGCTGTTTCTTATCAGAGTTTTTCTAGTGTTTAAATGGACAAGCCATGGAAACTTATCTCAACATCTGCCCACATATTGCTCTGCTCACATATTGACCCTTAAGAGGAGGGTCTCAAATAAATTCCTTTTTCCTCAGTCTGTGGTTGGCAAACTCCCATCTCTAGCTTCCCATTCCTGTGATTGAGAGTTCCTGTTTCCTGAGACAAAAATCCTTCCCCCTATTATGACCTACTATCTTTTTATCCCAATCCACTACAGCCTTGCCCCTCATAAGTTACCAGTTCTGCTCTCTTATTTCATTGTGCCTTATGCAACTCTCACTAAACTTTCCTTCATCACAGCTCTCTTAATCTTGCTTTTCACATTCCATTACTCTTAGAAACCTTGACATCTGAAGAAGGCAACTATTCCCTTTAGAATATGTATTGCTCCTTCTTCCATAATCCTTAACAATAGGGCTGGGAGGAGGACTTGATCTATTTTCAACTTCCCATTGCCACTACCAGACCCTTCCTATGCTGCTATCACTGCAACCCCTTTTCATTTGTGTTTCATATATGTCTAGATCATCACATCCAGATCTTTGGGGATGTAATATATAAGTCTTTAATATACCCCCCCACACATACATATATACACACATATGTATGTGTGTATATATGTATGTGTGTATATATACCTATCTCTATTGATAATATTTTTTAAAGGAATTTAGCACCTGGATTGTAATCTACCTCTACCCCGTATCCTTATATTTAGGGAATTCAATATGCATATCGCCATCCTCTCAAATATACTAGCCTCCCAAATTTCTTTACCTTCCAACTATATAATCAGAAGCAGTAGATTCAGTCTACTGCTGCCAAGCCCAGGGTTGGTCATAACTTTTATATTGTTACCATTCATAATCTAGAGCTTTGAAATTACATTTTCTAATCATAAACTTTTAAGCTTTCATTTATGATTCTGCTTTTCTTCCTGAGCCCTTACTGCCTTCTTACTATGGAGTTCCAATTCATCTATTTCTCTCTGTTTTCCCAATCTATCACTTCTCTTCTGGCTTTACTATCCTCCCTTCACTGTCTCCTCTCTATAATTGATCAGATTTTCTGCCCTTGGATCTCCTGGCCCCAGGACCCTCCTTGTCAATCCTCTACCACATTCTACTCTTGAACTTTTGAAAACCATTGGAGGAAGTCATATGACTGCTGATCATACTACAAATTAATTTTATGTAATCTCACCTGGGTTCTTAATGCTTCAGGGCAATGATTTTCCACTTTACTAATTGATTCTCTTCACAGTGGCTGACCTAAATGTTCCCAATTCTCCTATGCCTCCCCCCACACCAGCTTAATAGACAACCTAATCTCTCCCTTGATAGATTTTCATCTAGGTCATGTACAGTTTCTGTAGGTTTATCCCAAGGTTCTGTCCTCTACCCTCTTCTCCCCTTCTACTATCTCCCTTGGTGGTCTCATGAACTTTCAAGGGTTCAATCATTATCTGATGCAAAACATGCACAGATGTCTACACCCAACCCTAATCACTCTGCTGAAATCCATTATCCTATCATCAACTTCTCGGAATCTGAAAATAGATATCCAGTAGGCACCTCAAACTCAACATATTCAAGAGAATGTATTATCCTCTCGCCTCCTCCAAACCTTTCCTTCTTCCAAAATTCTCTATTACTGTCAAGGGCACCTTGAATTCTTCTAATCACCTACGCTTAGGACCTCAGTATTATCTTTGATTCCTCATGTGTATCCACTCCATTCGTCAATTCTATCACAAAATCTTTTTATCATCTCATTTAGGTGCTCTTCCTTTTTGCACAGCCATCACTTTGCTGCAAGCTCTCATCACCATTCATTTGAACTATTGAAATTGCCTTCTGGCTGGCCTCCCTGACACTAGTTTCTTTTCTCTCCAACCCATCCTTCACTTAGTTGCCAAAGTGAGTTTCTTAAAGTATAGCTCTGACCAGGACATTCTCCAGGTAGCTAGGTTGCAACTGGCCCATGAATAATTAAGAACTGAATTCAGATCTGATGCCATATGCTTACTAATTGTGTGACCTTGGGTAAGTTACTTAACTTCTGTCTGCCTTACTTTTCTCAACTGTAAAAAGTGGTTGTTGTTGTTGTTGTTCAGTTGTGTCCAATTCTTCATGGAACCGTTTGGTGTTTTCTTGGCAAAGATAATAGAGTGGTTGGGCATTTCCTTCTCCAGCTCATTTTATAGATGAGGAACTGAGGCAAATAGGGTTAAGTGACTTGCCCAGGGTCACACAGCTAGTAAGTGTCTGAAATGGGATTTGAACTCCTGAAAATGAGTCATCCTGATTCTGAGCTCAGTGTTCTATCTACTGCACCACTTCCATTGAATTATAAGCTCCTTGAGGGAAGAGAATTTCTTTTGCCCCCCCTTTTTTAATGTCCAGCACTTAGCACAGTACCTAGTACATAGTAGGTACTTAAATGTATATTAATTGATTGATTGATTGGTTGATTAGCTGAACTTAAGACACTTGTAGAATTGATTGGTTGATTAGCTGAACTTAAGACACTTGTAGAATATAGCCATATACGAAGATGTGCCCATAACATGTAATGTTTTTGAAAAAAGAATCAAAGAACCCCAAAGGTATCTCCTGGTCCAGCTAATTCCTAC
>NW_027555514.1:180293129-180335629 GCF_003287225.1 Phascolarctos cinereus | reverse complement strand
TTTTCAGTAACCCAGTTAAATTAAAGGTTTGTGGAGCATTAGACAATCTAGATGGATGGTAGAAAGTGAGTTTGCAAAAAGTTTGGCATGAAACCCAGTAAAGCCAGATCATACCAATGCTTTTGAAGTTGAAATCAGAAGGAAAACAGCAAAAAGATGAAAAATGTAAAAGATCTGTCAACATTTACATAACAACTGTCATGTTCATCAGTAATAGTGGAACCACCACTGTTAGATTGGATGCACTTCTCTAATGTCACAATTTTCAGTGAATTGTTTTAGGAAGTAGAAATATTTTGTGGGGTGGGAGGAGAGGGAGGGAAGACATGGTGAAGTTGATTTAATTTTAAAGGTACTGATGGATTAATTCTCAAGATATTGTAAGGAAAAGATACCGAATGAGTGGCCAAAATGATAAATGGTATTGCTACCAAAATAATGGGATTGAGAGGATATGAAAAACTGCTTCCCTATATGTTTACTGTCTCACCTCTACAAAATCATATGAAAATGATCTCATGCATCAATGACATTCTTGATGAAATGATGATAAGGGAACATCAGGCTTTCTCAAATGAAATTCTATAACACAATACATTTTTACAGTCACAATTTAATGAAAGTTCATAAAGACAAAACTCTATATATTATTTTAGTCTAATTATTTCAAAGAGTATTTGATAGGATCACTAAGTTTCAGATCTGCAAGTAACCTCAGTGGTCATCTAGTTCAACACATAATACCCCAAAGAATCTCTTCTCTGTCCTGCACAACAAGTGGTGATCCAGTTTTCATTTCAAAAGCTATAGAAATCCATCACTTCCCAAGACAACTCTTTCCATTTTTGGAAAAGTTTGTTAGGAAATCCTTCAATGACGGGGAACCCAATACCTCCCAAGGCAAGTCTCCCATGTAAGAAGTCACCTTCTTATACAGCTGACTTAAAATAAGAAAAGAGTCACAGAATATTACAAAAAATTATTTACCTTGATGAGGTTTTCCCCTTTACCAACATATTATGATGCCACCTCATGTTGTTTCCAGTTCAAACAATTTTTTAAATTAAATTTCATATTCTTTATTTTAATATCTCTGAATTCCCGCCTTAGTTTGAAACCAACTGTTGGCTCTTAATATGATACTGTGGTAAGATTAATATTTACCAAGTTTCCCTGACCCATTTTCTTTCCTCTCTATCCACAATATGAGGGAGCACAGGCACATCCTCCTTTCTTTTCGAGGCAATTGGGGTTAAGTAACTTGCTCAGAGTCACACAGCTAGTAAGTGTTATGTGTCTGAGACTGGATTCGAACTCAGGTCCTCCTGATTGCATGGCCAGTGCTCTTTCCACAACATCCTCCTTTCTTAATCCATAAGGATCACCTTTTCCTAAAAGGAGGCAAATCTGACCTTGGGTCCTGACTAAATCTGGTCACTTCATAAAAGTTGAAGCCACAGAAAATGTCATGACATTTACATGTCAAGACAATTTTTAGCATTGATTTTTAAAACTTTTTATTATTTTTATTTGTTTATTATTGTATTTTTCTCCAGTTACATATAAAAACAATTTAACTTTCATTTTTAAAACTTTGAGCTCCAAATTCTCTTTCTTCCTCCCTCCCCAGCTCCCTCATTGAGAGGGCAAGAAATTTGATATAGGTTATACATGTGTAGTTATGCAAAACCTATCCATAATAGCCATGTTGTGAAAGAAAACAGACCAAAAAATACCAACCTCAAGAAACATAAAGTTAAAAATTCATATTTCAATCTATATTCAAACACAATCAGTTCTTTCTCTGGGGATGTATATAATTGTTCATCATAACTCCTTCAGAGTTGTCTTGGATCACTTCATTGGTGAGAACAGCTGAGTCATTTACAACTGATCATCTTACAATATTGCTGTTACTTTGTATGCATCACATTTCTCTTTGCATCAGCTCATGTAAGTCTTTTCTTTTTTTTTCCTGAGAATCCTGCTCATCATTTCTTATTGCACTTATTTCTTCTAGTTTTCCATCATAATCACATATCACAATTTGTTCATTCATTTCCTAATTGATAAGCATCCCTTCAATTTCCAATTCTTTGCCACCAGAAAAGAGCCACTTTAATATTTTCCTACATATAGGTCCTTTTCTTTCTTTTTTTACTCTCATTTGGGATATAGACCTAGTAGTGGTATTTGCTAGGTCAAAAGGTATGCATGTTTTTTTAGCCCTTTGGGCATAGTTCTGAATTGTTCTACAGAATGGTTGAATCAGTTCACAACACTAACAGAGCATTAAAGCCTCATTTTCCCCACATCCACTTTACCATTTGTCATTTTCCTTTTCTGTCCTATTAGCCAATCTAATAGTTATGAGGTAGTACCTCAGAATTGTTTTAATTTGCATTTCTCCAATCAATAGGGATTTAGAATATTTTTTTTCATAGGATTATAGATAGCTTTGATTACTTCATCTGAAAACTGATCATATCTTTTGATCATTTATCAATTGGGGAATGCCCCTCATTTTTATAAATTTGACTCACTTCTCTACAAGCTTGAGAATTGAGGCCTTTATCAGAGAACTTTGCTTCAGAGAATTTTTTTCACAGTTAGTATTGCTAACTATTTCCCTCCATCCTATTTCCCCCCTTGTTTATTCTATTCTCTTTCTCCTTTTATTCTGTTCCTCTTCAAAAGTGTTTTGCTTTGGACTATCCCATCCTCCAATCTACCCTCCTTTCTATCAGCCTCCCCCAACCTCTCTTATCTTCTTCATTTCCTACTTTACCGTAGGGTAAGATAGATTTCTGCATCCAACTAATTGTTATGTTATTCCCTCTTTGAGCCAGTTCTGATAAGGTTCACTCACTCCCCCTCATCTCCTCCTTCCCCTCTAAAAGCATTTTCTTGCCTCCTTTATGAGATAATTTACCCCATTCTACCTCTCCCTTTCCCTTTCTCCCAATATATTCCTCTCTCACCCCTTAATATTATTTTATTTTAGATATCATCCCCACATATTTAACTCACACCTCTATCCTCTGTCTATATATACTTCTCCTATCTGCTCTAATAATGAGAACATTCTTATGAGTTACACGTATCATCTTCTCATGTGGGAATGTAAACAGTTTAACCTTATTAAGTCACTTATAATTTCCCTTTCCTTTTTACCTTTATGTTTCTCTTGAGACTTCCATTTGATAGTCAAATTTTCTATACCGCTCTGGTCTTTTCCTCAAGAATGCTTGAAAGTCCTCTATTTCACTGAATATCCCTTTTTGCCCCTAAAGGGACACACTCAGTTTTGCTGGGTTGGTGATTCTTGGTTGCTATAATCACCTTACTAGTATTTTTTCAAAATTTTTGCTTTGATATTCACTATGGAAATTGGTCGATAATTTTCTTTTTTTTTTTCAAAAGTTTTTACAAAACTTTTTTTTATAAATTTGTTTATTTTTAGTTTTCAACATTTACTTCCATAAGATTTTGAGTTCCAAATTTTCTCCCCATCTCACCCCCCCCCACCGCAAGACGACATGCATTCTGAATACCCCTTCCCCTAATCTGCCATCCCTTCTATCACTCCCTCTTCTCTTATCCCTTTCCTTTTCTATTTTCCTGTAGGGCAGGATAGATTTCTATACTCCATTGCCTGTATATCTTATTCCCCAGTTGCATGTGAAAACAATTTTTAATGTTTCTTTTTAAAATTTTGGGTTCCAAATTTTCTCCTTTCCTCCTCCTCATGCACCCTCATTGAGAAGGCAAGCAGCTTGATACACATTATACATGTGTAGTCATGCAAAACATTTCCATAGTAGTCATGTTGTGAAAAACTAAGTATATTTCCCCTAATCCTATCCCACCCCATTTATTCTATTCCCTCTTTTAACTCTGTCCCTCCTCAGAAGTGTTTGATTCTAATTACCCCCTGTTTATTCTATTTTCTCTTTTAAACGTGTCCCTCCTCAGAAGTGCTTGCTACTGATCACCCTCTCCCCCAATCTGCCTTCCCTTCAATCATCCCCCCACTCTCTTACTCCCTTCCCCCTATTTTCATGGTAAGATAGATTTCCATACCCCATTGAGTATGTATGTTATTCCCTCCTTAAGCCAAATCTGATGAGAATAAGATTCACTCAGTCCCTTTCACCTTTCCCCCCTCCCCTCCACTGTAAAAACCTTTTTTGTCAGTTTTATGTGAGATAATTTATCCCATTCTACCTCTCCCTTTCTCCTTCTTCCAGTATAATCCTCTCTCACCACTTAATTTTATTTTTTAGATATAACCCCTCCATCTTCAACTCACCCTGTGCCATCTATCTATCTACTATCTATCTATCTATCTATCTATCTATCTATCTATCTATCTATCTATCTATCTATGTATATAATTTTTTTCCCCAAAAACTACACTAATACTGACAAAGGTCTCATGAGTTGCAAATACCATCTTTCCATGCAGGAATGTAAACAGTTCAACTTTCATAAATCCTTTATGATTTCTCTTTCTTGTTTACCTTTTCATGCTTCTCTTGAGTCTTGTATTTGAAAGTCAAATTTTCTATTCATCTCTGATCTTTTCATCAAGAATGCTTGAAAGTCCTCTATTTCATTGAATTTCCATTTTCCCCCGGAAGTATTATACTCATTTTTGCTGGGTAGGTGATTCTTGGTTGTAATCTTATCTCCTTTGACCTCTGGAATATTATATTCCAAGCCCTGCAGTCCCTTAGACTAGAAGGTGCTAAATCTTGTGTTATCCTGATTGTGTTTCAACAATATTTGAATTGTTTCTTTCTGGCTGCTTGCAATATTTTCTCCTTGACCTGGGAACTCTGGAATTTGGCTATCATATTCCTAGGAGTTTTCCTTTGGGGATCTCTTTTAGGAGGTGATCGGTGGATTCTTTCCATATCTATTTTACCTTCTGGTTCTAGAATATCAAGGCAGTTTTCCTTCATAATTTCTTGAAAGATGATGTCTAGGCTCTTTTTTTTTTTTGATCATGGATTTCAAGTAGTCCAATAATTTGTAAATCATCACTTCTGGATCTATTTTTCCAAGTCATTTGTTTTTCCCATGAGAAATTTCACATTGTCTTCTATTTCTTTTTATTCTTTTGGTTTTGTTTTACACTTTTTTGATTTCTCATGAAGTCATTAGCTTCCATTTGCTCCATTCTAATTTTAAGGAAGTTTTTTCTGCAGTGAGCTTTTGGACTTCATTTTCCATTTGGCCAATTCTGCTTTTGAAGTCATTCTTCTCCTCATTGGCTTTTTGGACCTCTTTTGTCATTTGGGTTATTCTGTTTATGGATTAGATTATTTAATTTCCAATTAATTTTAATCTACATTTCCATTGCCCTCTGTTGAATTTAATTTTTATTGTTTTATGGTCCAAAAAGAATATATTCAATATTGATGCCTTTCTACTTTTGATTTTGAAGTTTTATGCCCTGATGCATGGTCAATTTTTTGTTGGTGCCATGTGCTCCTGAGGAAAAGAAAAGGCTGTTTTCCTCTCTGTTCCCATTCAGTTTTCTCCAAAGGTCTGCCATATAACTTTTCTAATATTCTATTTACCTCCTTAGTTTCTTTCTTGTTTATTTTTTGGTTGGATTTATGGAGTTCTGAGAGGGGACAGTTGAGGTTCCCCACAAATACAGTTTTGTTGTCTATTTCTTCCTGTAATTCACTTAATATCTCCTTTAAGAATTTGGATGCTATACAGCTTGGTGCAAGTAAGATTGGTATCAATATTGCTTGATTGTCTATGGTACCTCTTAGGAAGAGGTAGTTTCCTTACTTTCAATTAGGTCTATTTTTGCTTTTAGTTTGTCTGAGATCAGGATTGCTGCCGCTGCTTTTTTTTTGTTTTTCACCTCAGCTGAAGTACAATAAATTCTGTTCTACCTCCTTACCTTTAGTCTGTGTGTGTCTCTCTGCCTCAAGTGTTTCTTGTAAACAATATACTGTAGGATTCTGGTTTTTGATCCACTCTGCTGTCTGCTTCCATTTTATGGGAGAATTCATCCCATTAACATTCATAGTCATGATTACTGTATATTTCTCACCCTCCATTTTTTCTCTTGTTTCTCCTCTCTCTCCAATCATCCTTTCCCTCCTCACCAGTGTTTTGCTTTTGTCTATCACTTCCCCAGATCTGTTCTTCCTTCTGTCATTCCCTCCTCCCCTTCTGCCTTTACTTAATCGCCTCCTCTCCTACTTTGCTTTCAGGTAAGGTATAGTTCTAAATTTAATTGATTCTGTATATTATTCCTTCTTTGAGCCAATACTGATGAGAGTAAGGTTTAAGAAACCCCCATTGCCCACCCTACCATCTTCCCCTTCACTGTAATAGGTCTTTTGCACCCATTCTACCTCTTGCTTCCCTTTACATGCAGTGTATTCCTCTTTCTCACCCCTTTATTATTTTTTATGTCATCCCCTCCAATTCACCCTATACCCATACCCTCTGTCTATGTATATTCCTTCTAGATGTTATTAGTAACACAATTTTTAGTTTTTCATCCTTAAATGCATTTATTTCAAGAACTTAAAATCTACACATGCACAAACAAAATCCGAACTTTTTAGAAAAATCTTACAAAATGTTTCATTGTTTTTTATCTTATCCACTAATATCATATCCACTAATACTATCAGGAAAGAATACATATACATACATATATATATATATATATATATATATATGTATATATATATACATACATATATACATATATATGTATATATATATATATACATATATATGCATATATATTTATATATATACACACATTTATACATATGTGTATATATATGTATGTATGTATGTGTGTATATATATATATATGCATACACACACACATATATTTGCAGTGTGTCTTCAGTTAATTGAGTTAATATATCTGTATTACATTAAGGTATTAAACTGCAAACTGCAATCATTGGTACTATCAGAAAATCTGAAGAGCCATTCACAAAAACCAAACCAAAGAAACCAAAACTAATTTATCTTTCTTGGTTCAGGTACAATAACTGAAAAAAATTTTCATTTTGAAAATTGTCTTTAAAAAAACCTTTCTCACTTTCTCACGTAATTCTCCATTTCAAAATGGAAATGCATTTAAAATAAAAATAAAGTAAATTAATCTCACCAAAACACACTCTAGCAAAGAAGAATACCAAGGTTTGCAATCCCATGCTAATGATATTTGGTTACAATGCTCCATTTTTCAAAGGAAGAAATATAATTTGGTTGACAATTTCAACATTTCAGTTCTAAAAAGAGCCCAATCTTTTCAAAACGGACCAATGGCACTTAAGAATGGCTCTAGTGTGTTCTACAATGGCATTCTGGATCAGAGACAGCATCTGGCTGAACAACCAGTTTCCTCAGTAAAAGAAGCATCCAGCTGAGGTAGCATTCTGCACTACTCTAAGCACTTAGCTAAATGTAGTTCGAGAACTTTTTTATATTTATTTTAATCATAAAGGTAAACTGATAGAGAATGGCCTTGAAAAAGAGCTTAACCTATTTTAAGCAAGATTTTTTTTCTTTAAAAAACTTCTTGATCAACAATCTAAGCAACAGGTCCAAATAGAGGATTTGAACATCTTAGAGTATTTGAACATCAAAATATTGTCAAAAAGCTGAGCACACTTCTACCTTTCAGGTCAGATCCACAGACTTTACAAAGATTGTTCTAGCAACCAATCCACGTTCTATGTAAGAGAGGGAACTTTTGAGAATTCATTGTTAGGTTCATTAGCAGCCTTTAAAAAAAGTAGGAACATATACGCTGATAAACTGCATGTTTTAGAAAAAACTGAATGCAGTATCCAACATTTTTTTAAAAGCCACAACACATATAAAATAAATCCCTCAACGTTTAGACTTTAAAAAAAAAAGATAGGGAAAACGAATATTTTCAAGGAAAAGGTGAAGCTTTAAATTAAGCATACTGAAAAAGTTTTGCCATCAAAGTAAGAAAGAAGTGCTGGACAGACAGAATTATCGCGAGTTGCCATACCCTGGGAAGAGATGATTGATGATGGTTTTCAGTGGCTGATTCACTTGCATAGTGTAAGAGTCACCCAGATCATACCAACAAGCTGGGCAGATGTACACCTTGGCTCCAGAAGGACAGGTCCAAACAATCCTTGCAAACATTATGCTGACACACAGAGGTAATTGGGCTGAAACACTACCTCTTGACAGCAAATATACAGGAAGGTTTCTTCCACTTTATTCAGGAATTTCAGCTGATCCTTAATACATCATTCCACAGTTTTTCATTGGGTTTATCATTCTTGATGAGAGTCCTCTGCTGGTAGATGAGTTTGTATGGTTCCACTTCAGTCTTTTTGGACTGTATTTGGGGAGGCCAGAAAGGCCTCTGTACCCCCTGCTGTCTTCCTTTTCCTCTTCCCCTTTCCTTTCCTTGGAGATGTCAATTTCTCATCATTGCTCTTATTATTTTCTTTTTCCTTTTCTGTTAGCAAATCCTTCCAAATATCCTTCAGGATACTGCATTGTTAAGCTAAGATTCTTTATCCCACCTTTCTGTTCTCTTATCCATGGGCCAGTTTCATCATTATCCCTCCTGAAGAGGTAATGCCATACATGGAAAACAGATTTCCCTTTTTCTGGCCACTACTTCACTACTTGTATATTCTATCATATTGATTCCCTTCAGTTGGGGCATATTTGTTATGTTTCCCTCTTTTAGTGTTTCTCACCACCCTGACTGGTTTCTCAGCTTTCCAGTTTTTGCTGAAGAACTGAAGCTTCACCTTAGTCATTGCAGTTCAAAGCCAGAGCTCTGTCCATGTTGGTAAGTTGATAACAGGACTACTCTGCAGTTGGTTTGTTGCCAGAAAGATCTCTGCCCTCACCTCCCATATAAGTGAAAGACTTGCCATGACCTGTGGCATCTTCATAGTCCCCTGCCAGGACCAAAGAGCAGGCACCATTGTTGTCTTTGCTGTACACACACACACACACACACACACACACACACACACACACACGCATGTATATATACCTGTCACATGGGTCTACGCACACCAGACTTACTCACCTGCACTCTAAACTTCCAACAGGAATGCCAGTGATTGGTCCATAATGATTAGAATCCACAATAGTATACTCCCTTGTGTGACCCTCATATGCATACCCTTGTTCCAGTCTCTTTCAGATGACAATGTAGCAGATCCCATATTTGCCTTCTTTTTGTTCTCTACTAAATTCTACCTGTTATGACCATTTCACTGGCATCATTCCAACATTCAGGGTGACTCCAGTCATCATCTGGCATCCAGCTCAGTGGGGTGCTGAGGCAGTAGCTGTGGAAGGCCATGTCATACTCATCATATATTAGCTGCTTGTCAGGGTCTTGCTTTCCTCTGCACACATAGTAGGCACACATTTTGCAGGTCTTCTGGGGTTATCTTTACAGTATTTACAAGTAGGACCACTCTGTCTTTTCAAATGGTTTCCAGAACCAACTGGGCTCACACAGCCAGTGTGCTCAATTTTGTAAAACTTCACCCACAAGTTATTCTACAGCTATTCAGAGAATCCCCAGCATCCCCAAGCAGTAAGTTTGCATAGATCTCTTTAACAATCCTAGTTTCCCATTTTTGAAGGATTTCAGTATCATAGCAGAAGCCTCTCTCCTTGGGCTCATGAAGATTACAGTTCACCATCACAATTTGTCCAACTTTCCAGCTAATGCTATTTCAGCATTGTCCAGGGCCAAGCTGTTACATCTTTTGAACTCAATTTCATGACATCATTTTCTGGAGAGTCTTCATATTTCAAATAATAGATAACATCCTCTTCAGCCACTT
Organism: Phascolarctos cinereus; assembly: GCF_003287225.1. NCBI lineage: Eukaryota > Metazoa > Chordata > Mammalia > Diprotodontia > Phascolarctidae > Phascolarctos > Phascolarctos cinereus. Next base: position 180,325,766 of record NW_027555514.1, on the reverse strand, counting down.
GGCCATTCATTGGCAGCAGTTCTTTGTTTCCTTATAACATTTGTCAATATGGCTTCAAACCATGCTCATATATTAATATCTTGGGCACCTACATATTCATTGATCTGTGAGTTCTCTGTCCAAAGGCGTATAAATTTTGATCACCGAAACCTAAGAAGATATCTTAGTGATATAATTTTTAAGAATTACAAGTATCATCTTCCCAAGTAGGGATGTAAACAGTTCTCTTATGTTTTCCTTTACCTTTTACCTGTTTATGCTTCTTATTGGTTTTGATATTAGAGATCAAAATTTAGGTTTAATCCTGATCTCCTTATAAAAGCTTGAAATCCTTCTATTTCAATGAGTGACCATTTTCCCCCTTGATGTATTATACTTAATTTTGCTGGGTAAGTGATTCTTGGTTGTAGTTCTAGCTCCTTTGCTTTCTGGAATAATATGTTCCATGACCTCTGCTCCTGCAATGTTGCAGCTGCCAAAGTCTTGTATAATCCTGATTGTGGCTTCCCAATATTTGAATCATTTATTTTTGTCTACTTGCAGTATTTTTTCCTTGACCTCATAGTTCTGAAATTTGTTATAATGTTCCCTGAGTTTTTTTTTAATTTTGGGATCTCTTTCCTGAGGTGATTAGTGGATTCTTTCAATGACTATTTTGCCCTCTGGTTCCAGAACATCAAGGCAGTTTTACTTGATAGTTTCTTGAAAGATGTTTTCCAGATCTTTTCTTTTTTTTTGATTATGGTTTTCGAGTAGTCCAAATCATTCTGATATTGTTTCTCCTGCATCTCTATTCTAGGTCAGTTGTTTTTCCCATAAGGTATTTTACATATTCTTCTATTTTTTCATTGTTTTGAGTTTGTTTGATTGATACGTGAAGTCTCACAGAGTCATTAACTTCCACTTGTCCAATTCTAATTTTTAAAGTATTGTTTTCCTCAATTAGATTTTATACTTTCTTTTCTACTTGGCTAATTGTACATTTTTTTTTTGGGTGAGGCAATTAGGAGTTAAATGACTTGCCCAGGGTCACACAGCTAGTAAGTGTCAAGTGTGTGGTCTGTGATCACATTTGAACTCAGGTCCTGCTGACTCCAAGGCTGGTGCTCTATCCACTGTACCACCTAGCTGCCCTCTACCAATGTACTTTTTAAGGAATTGTTTTCTTCCATGGATTTTTGTATCTCCTTTCCCATTTGGCCAATCTACTTTTTAAGTAATTGCTTTCTTTTTCCAAGTTGTTGAGTTTTTTTTCATAATTCTCTTGTATCACTCATTTCTTTTCCCAATTTTTCTTCCACCTCTCTTAAATGATTTTTAAGCTCCTTTTTAGGAGCTTTTTTTTGGGGTTTTTCCCATAGGTCTTTTGACATTATTCTCCTCTTCTGAGTTTGTGTCTTGATCTTCCCTGTCAGAATAATAACTTTCAATGGTTAGATTTTGTTCTTGTTTTTTGCTCATCTTTTTTTTCCAACTTTTTTTCTGTTCTTTTAAATTTGAGCTCTGCTCCCAGGGTAGAATGGACACTGTCTCAGCCTTCTTGTGCAGAGGCTGCAGGCCTTGGCTATTTACTTGGTGCAGCACTGATGTTGCCCTGAGGCCCATGGGTGGCCAAAGGCCCTCTGGAGCAGTGCTGAGGGGTGTGGTGGGGGGTAGTTGGCACTGCTGGAGGCTGTAAGGGTCTGGCAGCTTGTCTGATGATGATCTGGTCTCCCAGTGATGGAGTGTGGCATGTACTGAGGTTGGTGGGGGTGTTTCTGAGTTTTCTGGGGATACACTGAAGGATGTGGTAGTCTGGCCACTGGTGATTGCCCATTTGCCTGGGGCTACACTAAAGCACATGATAGTTCTGGGAGCTGTAGTCTGCCTGTACCCCTGGCTATGCTAAAACATGTGAAGGGTCCTATTGTTGGTGTTTGCCTGCTCCACTATACTGGGGCTCAGGATCTACTACTAGTTTGCTGAGATGGGGCTTGGGGCTAACTTACTGGGATGCTTCCTCTCCTGGACTGCACTCCCCTTTTACCTGAGTGAGACAGACCTTTCCTGGGCTCAAAGATTACTTAACTCCATTGTTTTTTGCTGGTTCTGCTGTTCCAGGATTTGTTCGGAGATGCTATTTTATGGTTGTTTGGTGGTGAATATGGGAGAGTTACTGCTCACTTTGCCATCGCTCTTGGAAGTCCATCCATATCCTACCCTGTTGATCAGAAAGAAATGGGAGGAGTATCCAGAGAATTTAAGTGCCACTATAACCTTCTTACATATCCTTGCCATTTTAATACAAAGCAAACCTTTTTTTTCTTAACTGTTCAATGATTTTTCAAGAGCCTCATTTTGTCTCAAGATTGAAACTGAACTGTGGTGGAACTAAAGAGCACTGAATTAGGGCTGCTTCTGACAGGTCCCATGGGAAAAGATGAGATCATTCAAAGAACAGTGACAAGGAAAGAATGTGGTGGACCTAGCCTCACTAAATGAAGTATGGATGATGTTCCCTGAAAGAGATGAAGAACAAACAGGAAAGAAGAGTGTCATAAAAAACTGAGGTGGAGAACATACATAAGAAGAAGGGATGGTCAACAGTGCAGAAAATTAAAGAAGTTAAGAAGGATAAGGACTCTAAAAATCATTGGATTTAACAATTATTTGTCAATTTAGAGAGAGAAGTTTCACTTAGTGGATGTGGAGGGCAAAATCCAAATAGAGGATTTAGAGGGATATGGGAAAGTTAAAGTAATGAGCACAGATAGCTTTTTGTTGCAAGCTATGAAATGCAGAACAAATATAGGAAGACAGTATATCCTCCCAGTAATGTTAAGGGAAGGTTGTGCTGGCCCCCTTCTCCCAGTGGTGAATTCCACCTGGAGGTTTTCATTGTGAGGAGTGACCCAGGTCAGCCAACCTTCATTCCCCTCCTCACTCTGCTTCTGACATTTTGGACTTTGTCACTATTCCACAGCTATCATGTCAATTTGGAACTGCTCTAGGAGCCTGGGGCTTCTACACCCTTGAACATCCAATTGCTCCTATGATTTTCATACCCCAGAGCATCCTCTACCATGATAGCCCTTTTATTCTCATTAGTGAGTGCATTCCATGTCCTCCATTTTGTGAAAAGGCCCAGATTGGTCAATCTTCATTATCCTCCTAGCTCTACTTTTTACGTTTTAGACTCTGACACCATGTATCTTTGAGGCTTCTTCCTTTACCACCCCCATTTTTCAGCTCCTTTTTTGTGTGATGTCTTCTTCCATTAGAATGTAAGATCTTTGAGGGCAAGGACTTATCTTTTTTGGTTTTTTGCTTGTATTCATAAATTTCTAGTGCTTAGCTCTGTGCCTGGTACTTAGTAAATACTTAATACATACTTGTTTTCTTGCCTTATCACTTATTAGAGAGAACTGAGTATGCTTATAGGATGTAGGGAAGGAACCAGTGGAGAGGAAGAAAATAAAGATAAAAGAGAATGTTCAAAGACTGCACCTACTAAATTGACAAGAGTTAATGGGATCATAGGTCCAACTAGAGGGTTTGGACTTGGCAAAGAAAATAAATCACTTATTTTTCAGAGAACTGAGTATATAAGAAGAGAATAGGAAATGAAGTAAATGGCTTTTGAGGTAGAGGAGGGAAAAAGAGGGAACTCTGTGGTTAATCTCTATTTTCATGGTAAAAGTAAGAGATAAGGTCCTCCACTGAGAGAGAGGAACCTTGAAGAAAAGGAAAGCTTTGTAATTGCTGCTGTGAAGAATGTGATATTCACCAAGAGAATAATATGATATGAATAACATTCAACCCCTCAAAGCCTCAGTTTTCTCATCCAAATATCTGGGATAAAAATAATATTAGCACTATGTTCCTCTCTGCCTTGTTGTGAGAAAAGTGCTATGTGAATCTAAACTGTTATATAAATGGTAGCTATCATTATTGACATTCAGAATCATGTCAGAGGGCTTGGCCCATTATTCGTTTTTGAAGTTTACCTTACCTCAGGTGTTTTTGCTCAGGTAAAGTTTTCAGAATGCACTTCTACTGTTATCTATAACCCCAAATTAGGTGTCAGCTGTCAATTAAGCAAGACTCCTCTAAGGACTGGTCAAGTTTTAGGCATGCACAAAGTTTAACAGAAAAAAAAAGATTGGGACAAGAAATCATTATGCTATGTTCTCAGTTAACATTAATCAACTATTTTGGCTTAAAACTTCCTCTTTATAGGGGAAAACAAATTTAGTTTCACCATATAGCTTTCTAAACTCTTTCATTGGATAGATATAGATTTTGCCACTAAGGTATTATCAATAATCCTAGTCAGAGTTGGATTTTTCTTCTTTTACCAAACTCCTTGTGTTCATTCCATACATTAGCATGCATACCATAAGTAGTTTGCTCAAAAAATAGCTCAAGACTTTTCCTTTTTCTTTAGTAACTTCTGGACACATATTACAGCATAGATTGCTATTTGGGGATAAACCACGGTTTACCAAAATCTATATTGTGAAGGATAGAAACTCGCATGGGCATATGGATACATGACCATGGACATGCATGGAAGCATACAGGGCATGCACTATTTCTTAGTTACAACCAAACAAACTGAATGTAAAGTGCTATATAAATCCAAGATGGTGTTATTATCGGACATAGATTTCACTTTCAATTTGATTTGTATTTATTGCTGTTTCTGAAATACTGAACAATGAAAATCAAACAGATTTACAACTGATTTTTTTCTATGCTATTTTATCCTTAGAATTATAGATTCATAGGTGGACCTCAGAGGTCTAACACCATCATTCATTGATGAGGAAACTGAGGCTCAGAGAAGTTAAGTGACTTGTATCAAATCACAGAGGTATTAAGTGGCCTTAAGTAGTGCAATTTATAATTTTTAATTCTATGCCAAAGTTCATTATTATCCCTTTAGAGAATTAAAACAATAATAACAACAATATCAATAAAGTTTGAGTCTGTACTTCACATTCAAGACTTTCTGTGACATGGGCCAATGTACTTTTTAAACCAAATCTCTCACTACTCCTTACGTGAACACTTCACTTCATGTCTCTAAATTTCCAATTATCCCTGTACTTCCTCTTATTTTCATATGTTTTTATCTTAGTCTAAAATACTCTCCCTACCTCCTATCTATTCCCACATGTCCTTTGAGATTCAACTCAAATAAGAACACTTTTACTAAATCTTTTTCAACCATTACCTCAAATAGAAATTATCTTTCCCTCCATTTAATTTCTACCACATTTATTTATTTATACCACTCAGTTAGCATTTATTTCTTGGTGCCTTGTGTTAATTACCTAGCCACAGACATATGCCTCATCTCTCCACTTAAATTTTAAACAATACCATGAGAACAGAGGTCATACAATTTGATTCAACAAACATTTACACATTTTCTAATATGTGAATGGCATCATGCTCAGTGCTGAGCTTACAACAACTCAAAGAAAAAAAGTGTTTTATAGTTGCAAGATAGTGAGGTGAAAATTCATGGCCAAGAATAGTTCTTTTCACTTGCATCTCAAAATAGTTTTTAAAATGCACTAAATGAAGTAAAGTTATATAATTAAAAGGGGAAAAATGAAAAGAAATCCAGGAAATTTAATCATAGGGAAAAAATAAAAGAAAAATTAAGTAGCAAAGTCTATAGCCCTAATAGTCTATACCATTAACAAGATTTTAATCAGTCAATGGTGAGAGATCGGGGGTAGGGGGAATTCAGTAGGAAAGTCTTCAAAGGGTAGGATAGTAGAATTTCTGAAGAAATTTTCAAAGAAAAACTCAATATAATGGAGAATTATTATTGGATAAATGAGTCCCATGATAAAAATTCAGAAGACAATAATTCTACAATATCCTAGAAAGAATACGGACTCCAAAGTGGTTTGAATACTTAATGAAAGACACAAAAGGAGTTATAAGGAATGGAATGGACTGCCCAGACAAGAATCATGGAAATCTTAGCCTGGATGTGTACACATTAAAAATAAAAAAGAATGGAGGAAGCCAAGCTGAAACACTCAATGAAACAAGAAATATAAGTGAAATTGTTCTAAAGGAAAAAAAAAAAGAAAATAAACCATATCTGTTATCCAAAAACAACAGAACAAAGGGCACAAAACATAATGTTGATATTACTGGGCTTCCAGAAAAAATGTGATAATGCAAAATAAAACAAATAAAAAGAATATAATAGTTCAAACAATCATAAAAGGAAATTACTCTGTAAGGAAAGGGAAAAATGAAGTCATATAATACATGGGCACCAGCACAAAAAAGCAAATAAACAAATGACTAAACTAAGACGTACTCAGAAATAAGATTGCCAAGATTCAAGTGCTCTTGGGTCAAAGGAAAATTACTGCAAGTAGTTAGAAAAAATAAAACAAATAACAAATCAGATCACTTTCCATGGAACCTCAGTGCGAATCCTGTATTAACTACAGGAGAAGAATTGAAACATGATCTATCAAAAATCTCTAAATTAGTTGGTTGGAGGAGAATAGCAAGAATAACATATCTTTCAAAGTTTAATATAATCTTTGGGGGAAATGGACTTTACCAGAATTTATGACTTCTCAGAATTCCTGTTGAGAACTCCAGAGTTGGGTAGAGGCCTTGGAAGGAAATAAAATGAAAAAACGTTCAGAAAGGTAAGTCTGAAAAATTTGAAATACCTGAGTGGTGATCAAGTAATATATCCTGAAAGAAAAATAAAAGTTTACTTCAAAAGATTAATAAGAAGGGGCAGCTAGGTGGCGTAGTAGATAGAGCACTGGCCCTGAAGTCAGGAGGACCTGGGTTCAAATCCGGCCTCAGACCAAACACTTGACACTTACTAGCTGTGTGACCCTGGGCAAGTCACTTAACCCCAAATGCCTAAAAAGTTAAAAAAAAAAGATTAATAAGGAAAAGTGAAGATAAACTACGGACTTTCGTATTTTAAAAAAAAAGGAGAGAAGAAGTAATACTCTGTGATGTGAGGGATAAACTATTTCATATAACTAGAGAAGATTTTGATGTTGATAATTATACCACCATACGTCCTGTACCTAAGTTCAAAACCTTGGAGTCATCTTTGTCTCTTCACTCTTCCTCACCCCACATAGGTAATCATTTGCAAATTCATATTCCTAGAATCCCATTCATACCTGTCCCCTTCTCTCTGCTCACATGACCTCTCATTAATTCTTACTTGGATTATTGCAAGAACTTCCTAATTGCTCTCCCTATATTTACCCTCTCTACTCTCCACTCTTTCTTCCACACAGCTGCTAAATTGATATACCTAAAACACATGTCTAATCATATCATATCCCTTCTCAAGAATCTTCTTGGTTTCCTATTTTTTTAGGATGAAATGTGAACTCTGTTGTATGTTATTTAAAACAACCTTCACAAGCTGATGCCAGCCTAACCTAGCCAGCTAATTACACCTTCAATCCCCTCCTATACCCTACATTCCTGACAAATTACCAGATTCACTGCCCCTCATATACTTCACCATCTTACACTTTCATGCCTTTGTACAACACAGGCTATTTATCAGGGCTTTCTACCTCTTTAAATCCCTGGGTTAATTTAAGGCTTACCTTAAATATCTCCTACTCCAGGATATTCCCTAATGCTCTGAGCTTGTGCTTCCCCAGAAATAACTTTACATTCGTTTTGTATGTCTTTTACATTTGTTTTTATGTGTATATGTTGTTTTCTTCTCTAAGAATGAAAGTTCTTTGAATGTACAGACTATTTGGTTCTGGCTTTTATATCCCCAGTACTTAGCATTATACCCAGTAATATAGTTGCTTAATTATTATTTATTAATAAATAATTTAATACATTATAATCATTTTATATTTAGTCATTAAATTATTGATTATTAATTATTTAATTTATTTTAAAATTAATCAAATCAGTTACCTGATTTGGGCAAGGAAAGGTCAGAAAAAAGAGTATAGTATATACAGTATACTATAATGAATTCACAAATTAAACTTATGGGGCTGGGGCAGGGAAAGCAAGGAGGATTACAAAATAAACTTTATTTAAGGAGGAATTATATCGTAAAAGTTAAACAAAAAAAACCCAAAGTGACATCTAGCCATTATGTACTGTGGGAACCAGGGAAGGGAAATGGCTAGAATCATACTCTTTCAACTGCTGATTTAATTTCCCCTTTTTTATCCTTTCTTTTTCTCTTTTAAAGAAGGGGATTGGGGGCACAGAGAGGAACATTCACCTATGATAACCTAGGATAATAAAGATAACTCTCATTGAAGAAAAACATTCTTCACGACAAATATCTTTAATAAAAGATTGATAGCACTCTTTCTATATATATGTTTGGATATGGAATTAATAAATTGATGTTGCAATCATGGGCAAGTCACTTAACTTTCACATGTCCCAAACAGTTCTCTAAAAATTTAAATTATAGTTAAGTTGCAGATCTGCATCTTGCTAAGAGTTTCTACTCCAAGTTTTCCTTACACCAATGAAAAAAAAAAATCCTGCTACTTTCATAAGTATATTATTTAATCTTCGTGTCAAATTTCTATAGTTCTTCAGTTAAACTTCCACAGCATTTGTTCATGATGGCAATTTTTCCTGTACTCATGACCACAATATTTTTCTTGTTTTATTGCTATTCCTAGAATTACTAGCCTGCAGCTAAGTAGTGTAGTAGATAGAGCATCAGACCTGGAGTCGGGAAGACTCATCTTCCTGAGTTCAAATCTGGTCTCAAACATGTAATAACTATGTGATCCTGGCCAAGTCACTTAGCCCTATTTGCCTCAGTTTACTCATCTATAAAATGAGCTGGAGAAGGAAATGACAAGCCACTCTAATATCTTTGCCAAGAGTATCTCAAATGTGGTCGCTGAGAGTCAGAGACAACTGAAAAATGACTGAACAACATGTTAAATAACATTGGGCAACAATAAATGTACTTTTTAGTGGCATACCTAGTTAGTTTATTGGTCTTCTGAATTTTGTTTTTGTAGATATAAGTATTTAGAGACATAAAATTTTCCCTACTGACTGATTTGAACTCATACCACGATTTTTAGTATTTTTCTGATTTTGACTATTTCTTTAATATAACCAGATTATGTTAAATAATACAATGTGGAATTTCCATTATTTGTTCACCGGCCTCCACATTAATTAGTATTATTATATTTAGTTTCCATTTAAGTATGAACCTTATTATCATAGTTTTAAAAATCATGTTTATTGTATAAGGGTCTTTTATGTACTTGCTTAATATTTCTGTGACCATGTGACTTCATGGTCAATTACTATACATTTGCCATGAAATTCTGAAAAATAGGTATACTCCTCATCATTTACTATCCAATAATCAAATTCTATCATACCTATTTTCCTCCAACATCCTATTCAGATGCTTAACTTCCTTCCTGTTTACCTTTTTATTAGTTACTAAGTCTGAAAGAGGCTTGTTGATGTCATCAACAATTACTGTCTAAACCTCTAGAACTTCTATTAATAAATTTATGACAGAAAGAAAGTGTCAGAAACAGATGGGGGAGAGAAGGAAAGAGACAAAAGGAGAGTGAGAAGACACAGAAAGATCCTTTGACTTTACATGATAGTAATTTCCTAATTTCCTCTCTCTAGATTAAATATTCTAGTGTGACAAATAAAAACCATTAAGCAATTCTTTCTCTTCTTTTGACTCTTATTCTACTTCATTTGCCTCATTAAAAATTATTTTCAACATGGTAGGGGAGAGGGATGATTATCTTGGAAGTATTTACTCAACTATCTTTCTGGAAGTTCTATACAATTCATTTTTCTCAAGCTAGGGTAATTTAGGAAAGAATCATAAGCCAAGTAATAATTCAATGCTATGCACATTTTAAACTTAAGGTTCAGTGGTTGGATTATGTTTGGCCAGTATTCAGCAGTAAAACCTTGCTATCTATGGTATAGTGGATAGGGCATTGGATTTAGAATCAGAAGACGTGGTTCTGCACCCTGATGCTGCCATTTCTTAGCTGTATGATCTTGGATAAGTTATGTAATCTCTCTGGTCTTGTTTCCTCATCCATAAAAAAAAGACGGGATTTTCATTAAATAATATTCAGAGTCCCTTACAGCTCTAAATTTATGACCTTATGTGTATTCAGGGGACAGCATGCCGTCATGTACTAGCACGTAACAGGTCAATCATATGGAAGATAAAGTATTTCACAGTTTCTTTGGATTATTCATGAATATTGCTTTTTTATTGTGACTGAACTTTTTTACACAATATATAAGGAATCATCTTATAGAGAATAGACATTCATTTTAGTGCTTAGTTTTCATTTGTTCTCATTCATTTTCCTGATGTTGCCTTTTTGCTTTCCGATACACTGCTTGAAAGAAATACTAGAGTCTTAAATGATGGAACCAATATTTCATAATGGAATTTTACAGTTTCAGTGTAAGTCAATTTAAATGTTAAAATGTGAAATTACTGATGCAAGAGTTCATTTAAGGCTATTATTCACTCATAGAGGTCTGAAGAATGAGACCTAGCTTCTATATCTAAGAGTTCAGATAGGTTTATGCTCTAAGAAGTCAACTCAAATGGTAATGATGGATTCAGAAGGGTGCAAAAATTCCCATTTGTTTGGTGCAGTTGAAAGGACAAAGGATGCTTTATTTGGAGTCATAGATCCTTGGTTCAAGTCCCAACCCCATGATTTGCTGCCTGTGTGACATTGAGTAAATCTAAACATTTCTTGGCCTCAAGCACCTTATTACAAAGATAAAAAAAATAAAAGAGGAGGCTGAACTAGATGTCCTTAATAGTTCTAAGTCCCAACCCCATGATTTGCTACCTGTGTGACATTGAGTGAATCTAAACATTTCTTGGCCTCAAGCACCTTATTACAAAGATAAAAAAAAAAAAAGAGGAGGCTGAACTAGATGTCCTTAATAGTTCTAAAGCTATGCTCCTACGATCATAGATTCTAAGTTCTTTAAAATTAGCTATTTTTTCAATAATGTTTAACTTACAGAGGATATTTACAAAAATATGAATAACCTATATCCACATAGAATACATAGTATATTTAATATATTTGTATATAGGATATTTCATATATTTAATAAATATATTTATATGTGACATTTTCTATTTTTATATTTATACATATGATAATGCATATATTTAATGACTATCCACTGTCAGCTAATTTTAAACTGGCTTTGAATTAAAATGTATAGAAATAAAGCTTTATTTGTAGGTTCAATGGTCACTAAATTTAATCCTAGATCTTCTGGCTGTTATTAGGAAAGATGTTTTGTGTCCAAACCTTTTGAGATAAAAAGAAATCACCATTATAAAAGGCAAGATACCATACAACTAATTTTACTGTACTTTTAAAAAATAGAGACCTATGACTTTTATGGTATGGAAAATAGAAAGTTAAGTGACTTGCCTAAGGTCATATAGTTAGTATGAGTCAAGCAGGAATTGAATCCAGGTCTTCCTGGATTTGAGATTATCTATCTGCTGTGTGATGCTATCTCAAGAAGTAAGTCAGCATACATTTTAATTCTGAAGGACTTCAACACAAAGATAGACACAGGACTTATCACAAAAATTCTTGGTCTATCATTTTATCTAGGAAGAGGGAATAAGTGAATGAAGAATGATTATTGTTCAGTCTCTATTCATTTGGATGAATATCCAATTGAGCTGGTTCATAAATTTATGGATATTGGACAGATAACGCAATTGGACATTGAGAAAGCTTGAAAGGGAAAGTGAATGGAGTAAACAAATAAGTCTCCATACCATTAATAGGTAGTTAAAAAAATCCAGAAAAGATGAAAAATGAAGAGCAATCTTCAGAAGGAAAGAACAGTACACTTAGAAATTTAAAGAAAAAACCAACCTACTCACAGAACCGATAGAATGACTTAAAAATCAATGAGATATGAAGTAAGATCTGGTACCTGTAAAAGTATATATGAGAACATTGTAACAACACTAAAAGATGAACACAAACTCATTAATTTGGAAATTTCAAGTGAATTTTTTTTTATAAATAAGTTTCTTTTTTGAGAATAGCAAGGCCCAGAGAGAGGAAAAATGCTGAAATGATCAAATAAATAGCATAGCAAAATTTTAAACATATCTGTATTTGGAAGGAGACTTGAAATTGCTACAGATTAAAGTAATGGAGCTAAAAGATAGAGCTTTGTGAGACAACTGAAGAACTATTGTTTCACCAGAAAAAATTGCCATAAAATTCTTATTATTTTATTAAATTATACAAGAAAATTGATTGAAGAATTCAAAACAGGGATAAAATTACTAATGTGTAAAATTCACATGATGTTTTTGGAATGGAGCCCCAAATATAATTCATCCAGGAACATAATTATTAAACCTAGAGTTTCATTATCAAAGAGAAAATCTTGAAAAAATCTAGGATAAAACAAATTATATGTAAAAAAGCACTAATTTAAATCACACAAAATTTTTAAACAGTTATGTGTACTTTAAAAAGAATTAATATGAGATACCAGAAATTTAGGGAAATTAGCTATCAATCCAGAATTGCTTATTCTCCAAATTAATCATCTTTCTTCACAATAAAAACTCTTTAAAAATACTATCAGAGGGGAAGCTAGGTGGCACAGTGAATAGAGCTCTGGCCTTGGAGTCAGGAGGACCTGAGTTCAAATCCAGCCTCAGACACTTAATACTTACTAGCTGTGTGACCCTGGGCAAGTCACTTAACCTCAATCACCTCACCAAAAAGTAAAAAAAAAAAAAAACGCTATCAGAGATGTTCACTTCTCTAGTGAGAAAAAACCTAGAACAAAACCTAGAACAAGAGGGTGCTTTTGACATAGAAGTTAACAATACTTTGATCACTTTACCAAAGTAAACAAAACTTGTAAAAAATAAATGAACAATCATTCCTCAATAGGTAAGTGGTCAAAGGATTTGGTGAACAGTTAAGAAAAAAAGCATTGCTAACTACTATCAATTATATGAAAGTATGATCCAAAATATGGATAAGAGAAATTAAAATAAAAACAATCTTGAAGTTTCACCCCATACATAGCCAATTAAAAATAATAACGTAAGAGGGGAATAGTCAATGGGATAATATGTTGTCACCAGATAGGTAGATGTAGTTGTGAATTAGTGCAACCATTTTGGAAAGCAATTTGGAATTTTGCAAATACAAAGACTAAATTTTCTTACTCTTTCACTGAGAGATTCTGCTACTAGACATATGCTCCAGGAAAGTTTTCGAGAAAAACAAAGTTTCTACATGAACAAAATATTCATAGCATTTTTTTTTTATGGTAGAAAAGACCTGGAAACAAAATAGATGTCCATTAATTGGGGAATAGTTAAATAATTACGTTATATGAATGTAAGTTCTAAGGAATTAAAAATGGATGACTACAAATAAGCATGAAAAAACTTATATGAATGAAATAAGTAAAGCCAAGAAAATGATAGGCATAATACATGTTTACAACAATGTAAATAGAAAGAACAGTAACCACAAAACAATAAAAAATGAATGTAGCAAAACTGCAAATAACAAGCATGGCCCCAAAGAAATATAAGAAAACTTCCCTCACTGTTTTGCAGAGGTGAAAAATCTGTGATTATGAGATACTGCATATAATTTCAAATTTTTCAATGTTTTGAACTATCATGATAATCTTTTATTTTTCTTTCAAAAAGAAGATTTATTGTGTGAAATATTGATCTCTGGGAAATAAAAAAAAAAGAGGCCTGCAACAAGGAGAAATTTAGGCTATTAAAAAATATAAAAAGTCAGTAAAATCTGACCTCAAGTTAAAAAAAATAAAAAGAACTGAATTAGTACAATTTGATATTTATGCATTCTAAGTACAGTTGAAAAATCAAATTTCTAAAGAAAAAAATAAGATAAATGTGTAACAGTGAGGAATTTAAAATATTATCAGAAATTGTTTTACACAATTTTATTCCAGAAATGGAGAATTTAAAGAAAGTTGAGTAGCAGCTAAAAAAATAAAAAACACAACAAAATGAGAAATAAAGTCATTAACTTAACCAATCACAGAAAAAGAAATTAAGCAACCATAAGACTTCAAAGTGTTTGCAAGAGACTTTAACCCCACTGTAACTGAAAGTAAATTCCATCAACTTTTAAAATAAATAATTCAAATGCCAGAAAAATATATTCTCAAAAAAATAGAGACAGAACACACACCACTAAACTTTTCTATGAGACATCTATCTTTCTGATAAATAAACAAAGCAAAGGGAGTGAACTAGAGACCAATCTCACGAATGGATATTTAAGCAACAAACAAATAATACATTGCAAGGACTCTATAGCAATATATCCTTCAAATAATTTACCACAGATAAGGTAGTTTAATAATAGTCATACAAGAATTGTTCAACACTTAGGGAAAACAATTATCATAATTTATCATATAAATAACAAAGATAACAAGAAAATGATGAATTTACTTTATGCAAAAAACATCTTTGACATAATACAGCACTTCATACTAAAAACCATAAAAGTGAAGGCATGAAAGAGCTCTTTAATTTTAAATTTTGTATATTTAAAAACAAGAGTATTGTTTAAGAGAAGAAATATACTAGAAATGTTCTCAGTACAAACAGGGTTAAAAAGGTTCCTTCTCTTCCCTCTCTTATTTTACATAACTTGAGAAACATAGGAATAGACATAATATAATCTATAGGGAACACACTTATATTATCACAATAATAGATATTCCCCATAAGAAATGATAAAAAGATTTGAACATTCCATTTTGAAAAGAAGATATCCTAATATCAACAGATGCTTGAATAAAACTTTTGAAAATGTCTAATAATCAAAAAGCTGATAGCAAAAAAGTTTAGAATACAAGAAATGCTCAGTGAGTGGAGAAATACATGAACATTGTTAGGTATGGATTTATTGAAAATTATTTTGTTGTAATGAATAATAGCTATGTGTAGAATGACATTTTAAAAAACAATAAGCATGGATTATTTAAAGAAATATCAAAAGACCAGTATGAAATGATACAGAATGAAGGAAGAAGAACCAAAGAGATAATCGATCAACAAACATTTATTATGTTCCTACCATGTGCCAGACCCTGTGCTAAGTGATAGGGATACAAAGACAAAATGAAACAGTCTCTGTCCTCCTTCTAATAAAAGTGATACATGTACGTATATAGGTACAAAATATATAGAGACAAGGAGGCTTTAGAGGGAGGGCACAAAGGCTCTCCACTGAAGATGGCATTTGCACTGAGTCTTCAAAGAAACCAGGAATTCTAAGAGATAGAGCTAAGGAAGGAACATATCCCAGGAACGGTAGAAGCTAGAATAAAGGCTTAGAGATGGGAGACAGAGCAAGGAACAACAGGAAAACTACTGTGCCAGCCTGTAGAATGTATGTAAGCTAATAGTGAATCCCCAAAAAAGTAGGAAGCACTTGTACTGTCAAGAACTTTAAATGCCAAAATGAAAGTTCAGTTTTGATCCTACAGGCAATAGAAAGCCACTGAAGTTTACCAAGGAAGGGGAGATATGACACGGTTAAACCTCCACTTTTGAAAATTATTTGATGGCAGTGTGGATGATGGATTGAAGTTCATAGAGACTTGAGGCAGGGAGACCAAAGAGGAGGTTATTATAATAATATAGGCAAGAGGTGATGAGTTTCCAAACTAGGGTAGTTACTCTGTCAGTGGCAACAAGAAATTTTATGGTGACAGAAACAAGATTATTCCAGATATGTGGGGTAAGTGAGGATGACTTTGAGCCTGTGAAGCTGAGTGACTGAAATCATAGTGTTACCCTCAAGAGTAATAGAAAAGTTTGGAAGAAGGGAAGAGATAAGGAGTTCTGTTTTAGACATTTTGAGTTTAAAATGCTTACCTGTCAATTACACAATTGTCATTAGTGTATACTTTCAACTCAAGTGAAGACAATATTAAACTATATATATGAATACATCATTATAGGAGCAAAGCTCGAGCCAGATAACAATGGACAATATTGGAACTAGTTTGTTGAAGTTAAACATCCCATATATTCTTTCATTTAATAAATGATAATTTCCAAAATGTGAGGTTGCATCTGTCACTGATTATAGTACTGTTTTGCTTGAATTTTGGGGGAAGTTATAGGGTGATAGCTTTTGTTTATGTTATTGGGAAGGTTGTCTTTTTTTTTTTTTTGCTTGTCTTAGGAAGTCTTCTACGTTAAAACAAATGGTTAATGTTGAATCTTCTATGCTTATACATAAGGTATAGTGTGTCACTAATGGCTACTTATGCACAAGAAGTATTACATATTATTCAGTTGCATATGATAAAACACATAAAAAGCATAAAGGCTTTTCAAGGAATGAGAGTGATGGCTAACAAATGAAAATCTTTAAGTGCCACATTGGTTACCATTGAATGTAACAGATCTAAAATGAGATCAGCACATTGGCTAGATGTCTTGTGAAGGATTTCTGGGAGGATGTAGGTAGGAAAAAGGGTTGAGAAGTAAATTGATTGTAATCTACATCACTGCAGGCATACCCTATATCGATGAGAACAAAGGCCTATTGATATCTTGAAATATTGTGTAAAAATATGACTTAAATGATTAATAACGATCAGAATAAATCAGTTACTTTCAATGACTACAAAAAAACTGGGTCTGAAGATGAATTGAATTATGTTTGACAGTCCTTATTTTTTTTTTAATACTCTCTCTATTTATACCAAATCCTCCCTTACTTTTCTTTGCTCCCTTTCCTTCCTATCTTCCCTCTTCTTTTTTGCTTGCTTCAAATGAAATGTTTCAATTCAAATGTTTCTTAATTCTGAGTCAGTTCTTCAACCACACTTCACAACCTCTACTTAGTCAACTTGGAACACAGTGCATATGCATGTGCACACATTGGTATGTATGTACATTTATATATAACATTGAATGCCATGTTACTGTTTTGAGGTAGAGACAGGAAAAAAAATCTCATTCAAATTAAGTGAAGCCATAATAAAGATAGGCTAACATGGAGCAGAGAATATCTAAGGGAGATGAAGTATCAGGCTTCAGATATTTGAAAGGTTGTCATTTGGAAGAAAGATTTATTTTCTTTCCTCCAAAGGTCAGACTGAAGAATAAGGAGTACAAATTGCAATGACTTGACTTAACCATAAGGACAAACTTCCTAATAATTAGTGGTACACTAAAGTGGAAATGCTTGCCTTGGTCGGTAATGTGTTTCTCTCATTGAAGGTGCAAGAAAGGACTGTATTACCATATGTCAGTTATGTTTTAGAGTGGATTTTTTTTTTCAGATGTAGGTTGATCTAGATGGTTACTGGAGATCCTTTCCAACTCTACATTCTGTTATTCTTTGCCACTTCAGTCAAAATAGCTTGCACTCAAACATTTGTTACCATTGTATTGTATTTTATATACCAATCTGACAAAGTAGGCTTCATTCTGGTAAAATACCATTAGGCATAAACATTTTTAAAAAATGAAACAAAGAAAAAACACTTTTGAATCCAATTGATGTTTGAAACACTAGTTTCAACTATCATTTTGCTTTTGCTCTAGATTTTCTTTCCTTAAGATTTTCTGAATTGTTCTCATCTTGAAGGCATTAAAGGGAAAGAAAGTATGAGGACTTTTTAGCCTCCAGAGGTTAACTTAAATGGAGCTGCCAAAAAGTTTATATAATATTGTGCCATAGTGAAGTATTTAAAATAAAGGCAGTTAAGTACTTTATGAAAAATAGGCAGAAAAAATGCTGAGAATAATTATGAGAAGCCTGTTTGAGACACCCAGCATAGTCAATGATACTGGTGCTGATATGATTGATCATGGGCCTCATGTCTGGGGATAGCATGGAGTGCTATTGGAGATGTCAGAGAGACATTTTAGAGATCATATCTGTGATTCCTGTTGTCATATGATGATCAACTTATAAATGATCACTGTCCCTAGAGAAATCAAAAGGAGGATTGTCAATTGTCTTGTGATGACTTTATATTAGTGGGGGGGGGGAGGTAGACATAGACTGGGAGGGGTACCTGGAAGTCCTTCTCTGAAAATGGCCTCTGGGATTTGGTTGTTTCCTTGGCAAAAGTCAAGATCCTAGACCTTAATAGCAACAGCTGCTTATGCTTGAGAATAGACATTACAGATTTTTCCCAGAACCGCTGTATGCAACCACCAGCGTCTTTAATATAGCTTTTATTTTTTGTTCTTCAGCGTTTAGTCCTTTGGGTAACACAAAGTTGGGGAGAAAATCAGAATCCTGATGAGATAGGAGGTGCACCATTTTGTAAATTCATTAAATAAATTATAACATTTGTGGTGTTGATCAGATACAGAGCCTGGACTTATTTTAAAGGCACTAAAATAAACTTGGGTGTTTTGGGGAATTCAGCCTAGTCTTTTCACCACGTACAAAGGGATATGCAGGGGACTCAAGCTTAAAGACACAGGGAAGGCAGCAGGCTTGACAGTTGGAGTGGCTTGAGTTCATAGTGCCACATGGTAGCTTCTAATTGTGCTCGGAATATCCCAGCCCACCCCTGCACAGCATATGGGCACTGCAGTCCTGCCCATGTTGCTCCACTTTTGTTGCCCATGTAAGGAGGATGCTCTTGTGGAAAGGAGAGATTATATATATAAAAGTACAACTCAAATATTATGTACTTACTCTTGTCACATCCTGCTAAGCTGTTGAATGAGTTTCACACAATTTTATTAAACACGTACCTTTATTCACCTCAAATCCAAGTTCTTACTCAATATTTTTAAAGGACTCATTTGCTCTGGCTTTGCAAGAAAAATGCATTTGTCCCAATTAGAGGAAAAAAGGGAAACTACATACTGTTTCTCATATGGTATTGCATTTTATAATTAAAAAAAGGTTTTAACGTTATCTAGTAGATTTTAGTAGTGGTTTAGAAAAAGTATCAACTGGGGTTTGTCATGATTTGCACATTTTAACTTGTCTACTATTCTAAAAAATATAATTCAGGTACTTAATGACAAAAATGTTGTCCAATTTATGTTTGTATACCCTAATTTATTTTTTATACCAAATTTGGGCCCTTAGATTTTTGTGTTCTTTAATATTCTTTTTAAGTATAGTGGGGGAACTGGTTTTCCCTCTGGATATAATAATAAAATGAGAGATCTAGTGTGTAATTCCATGATAATTAGTTGTTAATATTGTATCACTTTAGGAAGTATAGGGTGTCCCAAAAGTCTTAGTTCAACTTTAAGCTATTAATGCTTAAAGCTATTGAGCACTTTTGGAACACCCAATATTAGCCCTTCATTACATCAAAGGGGAAGCTCCCCTTTGGCTGCTTGAGGACTGACATGTCTCTAGGTGGCTCCTAACAATTAATTTACACAGTATTTGGCAGGAAAAATA
Organism: Phascolarctos cinereus; assembly: GCF_003287225.1. NCBI lineage: Eukaryota > Metazoa > Chordata > Mammalia > Diprotodontia > Phascolarctidae > Phascolarctos > Phascolarctos cinereus. Next base: position 180,306,273 of record NW_027555514.1, on the reverse strand, counting down.
ATCAGTAGTTCTATCAACTTAGTCTATCCTTAAGGAAAAGAATCTCTTAGGCTAAATACCAGGAGCTGAACACTTCTAAAACAAATTCAGAGAGAGACAGAGACAGTGACAGAAGAGATAGGCAGAGACAGAGACACAGAGACAGAGTTAGACAGGACTAAGAGCAAGTATTTAAATGCTGATTCAAAATGGAATCTCCAGGTATAATTAGTTTATCAGTAGATAAATCAGTTTGGTTTACATATTACACATATAAATCAGTAAACCAGTTTGGTTTACATATGAAGGACATGAAGGTTTAAGTTGCCACATGACCTTCCTAATTTCATGCAAGCCATTACTGGGAAAGCTAGTACAAGAATGGAATTCTTGAACCCAGGCCCTTTAAATATTTTTCCCGTCTCCCAAACTTGATGGCATATCAATATACAGAAATATTCAAGGACATTTTAATGGAGGACATAAATTTTGCTAATTTGCATTAATGCAGCATCTCCTCTGGGCTAACAATTTCCCCTCCCATGCTGTGCCACCAACTTGTACTCCCTATCTGTGAGTTGGGTGTGTGAAGCCTGGTGGCAACCTAAGCTTCTACAAGATAATTCTGTGTATAGTTCATTATCACCTTACCAGTATGCTTTCCATGAACAGATCAGCAGACTTAGCTAGCTCTAACCAAAAGGCATTCATTCACTCAGATTGTCTAGCAAGAACAGTATATAGATAGATAAAGCCTCTGTTAAGTGCTCACTATGTGCCAGTTATTGGATTAAGTGTTGGAATCCATACATAAGAGGACAAGAGGCCATCAGGCACGGCTTGCTGGAAGCTGCTAATTGTGCTCCCTCTCTCTAGCATAATTTTTTCTATGTAAACCTTTGATATCAGCAGAATCTAGCTGTACAAAATTAAACATGAAAGTCTTTACTCTGTTGTAATACCTCTCTATCCTTTGTGGTGAATTCTGGTGAATATCTGCAATTTTTTTTTAACTACACTAGAAATGTTCACTGAATGTGTTGTTTAAGAGAAATCTATGTTAGAAGCTTTAGATTGAATTTCAGCTTAAGTACTGAAAAGTGAAACTATAGAATGAGAGTTCTGCTAGCTAGAGAGTTTTTACTAAAGGTTTTTACTTTTACTAAAGTAAAATTGCTGGGTCTTGTTCTTAATGACTTTGGAGAAGGGTGTTTTCTATTTGTTTAGGAAGTTCCAACGAGTACTAAATGTGATACTCTACTAACACACATAAGATACATTTACTTCTCCATGTCACTACAGTAAATGACTTAGAGTCACACACACACATCCAGTATGCATCAAAAGTAGGACTTGAACCTACATTGGTCTGACTCTAAGTTCTGACTGTTCAACACAGAATAATATTAATAATATGAATGAATTAATCCAAAATCCAAACAGAAAATTGAAGCATAAATAGGCTATTCCTATTCAATCTCATGAAATCATTAAAAATGTTGAGTAAATAAACATTTTGGTGGAATAATTGACTATCCCGTTTCAACCCATCATCTAGTTCCTCTTCTATTGAAAGAAAGAGTTGCTGTGTGACTCTGGAGTCACAATCCAAGGACAAGCTTTTGCCTAGTAATTAAAATATTGTGATTAAAAGTCTAATATAGAAGTATGGAGGGGTGAAAAGCAGTTGAATTAACCTTAAAAATTTTTCAGTTGTTTTAAAGGGGGCACAAGGAAGCAAACATTTAACTTTAATGCACACTCTGACTTTTCTAGGAAGGAACATTTTGTTGCTGTTGGTTGGTTGTTCCATTGTGTTGAACTCTTTGTGACCCCATGGACCACAGCATGCTAGCCCCTTCTATCCTCCACTATCTCTCAAAGTCTGTCCAAGTTCATGTTCCTTGTTTCCATGATAATATCTATCCATCTTATATATTTGATAAATGTTTTAGTTAATGAAATTTAAAGTCTTCACATTATGTTATTGGCTCTAGTGAGCCCTGCCCCTCCCACTTCAAAATAGAATTCTGGCAGGTTAAACCGTGAAATTACTTTGATTAATGTGTCTCAGAAAATGTGATCATGAAAGTATTTCTCCCTTAGATTTTCTATGGGGAAAAAAACCTTTCTAATAAAAATTGAAGAAAATTGTGGAAAGCTTTAAAACTGCTTGGTTTGGTGTGAAGATCATGAATTTAGAATAGTGACCCTAATACTAAACCCAGGATCTACCAATTGCCTAATGGACATTTCTATCTGGATGTTCCATTTCTTCCAAAATGGAACTCATTATATTCAGTGCTCCATCTTCCAAATCCCTCCTTCAAACTTCCCTATTTTTGTTGAGGTACCACTATCCTTCTAGTCACCTAGATTCAAAACCTTAGAGTCATCCTTGATTCTTCCTTTTTCCTTATGTCCTATACTCTATCAGTTGTCCAATTTTATTTATCCTATACCTACAGTGTCCTCCAAGTAGCTACTGTGTTGGTATTCCTAGAACACTGATCTAACAAAGTTATATCCCTATTCAAAATTCTTGAGTGACTGCCTATTGTCTCTAAGATAAATTATAAACTCATTTGTGTGGCATTTAAACCACTTCACAGTCTAGCTCTGACCTACCTTCCAGAGTTAATTCTTATTACTCTCCCTAATGTATTCTGCAGTCTAGCGAAATTGTCTACTTGTTGTCCCTTGTACTTGATACTCTGTCTCCCATTTCCTTGTCTTTGCATAGGCTGTGCCCCACATCTGAAATGCACTGACGTGTCTCCATCACCTTGTATTTCTGCCTTCATGCTACCTTCTGTAGGAAGCTCTATTTTCATCACCAAGTTGTTAATGTTCTCTCCAACTATTTCTGGTCATTGGCTGCTTAATTTTAACTTTAATTTATTTTAATTATTATTTATTTTATTTATTGAAATTTAAATTTAATTTTAATTTTTAATTGTTCATTTTAACTTTTTTTATTCCCAGTGGATAGTATAGTAGTGTCTTGCATGTAGTAAACATTTAATCCATGTTTCTTGAAAGTAGCTGAACTCTAAAGTCTTTTTTACTTCAAATATTTTGATAGTTCAATTTCTTCTTTTGGGAATACCTTCAGCTCTGGATCTAAAATTTATACATGCACAGATTCTGTAGGTAAATGAGGCAAACATCAAGCAAAATGGCTAAGATCTTTGTTAACTTTAATTTCTGCTCAACCCTCAGCCTTTTATCTAAAAAAGTTATTTTTATTGATTTGTGTTGATACTTTAGACATGTCTGAACAAACACTCAGCTTCCTATACAAAATATATTGTCCCCCAAAAGGGCAATTTATAGATTAACAGAAAGTGGGATCTAAAGGGAGGAACAGATTACATTAAATGATAAGAGTTGTGATCAAAATAGATTTAAAATACTGAGAATGATATCCAATAAGATATAATGTAATAATGAGCAAAAAATCATATATTCAAGTTCAAAAATCATACATATCTGTAATAATATGGGAGAACTACGGATGGACAACAGCCAATTTTTTTAAAGTTTAGATTTCAATATTAATGCACAGTTTGACATGGTAGTCAGTAAAAATTTAGACTATATTAATGGAATTATACTTTATTGACAGAAGTAGTCACTAGAATGAGGGTTTGTCCTATTAACTTCATAATTTGAGCTAGAAGGTACCTTAGAAACCATTTTAGTTCAACCTTATTCAATAAAAAAGGGAAATTAGGCTAAATGACTTGGACAAAGTCCCATAGCCAGAAGTCAGAAAAGTTATTTTTAGAGTCTACTTCATGTAGTTTCAAACATCAAGTTCCCTCTCAGACCATATCATTCAGTTAATAGGCATTTATTAAGCATCTATCATGTTTTAGGCTCTGTGCTAAGACTGAAGTTACAAAGAAAGGCAAAATACAGTCTCTGCTCTCAAGGAACTCACAGTCTAATTGGGAAAAACATACAAACAGCTTTGTACAAACAAGATACATATATATGGTTAACTGGACACAATCAATAGAGGGACACCAAAAATAAATATTATGGGGGGATCAGCAACAGCTTCTCATAGAAGATGGGATTTTAGCTGGGAGTTGAAGGAAGCCAGGGAAGCCAAAGGGAAAGATGAGGAGTGAGACTTTTTCAATTACGGGGCACAATGAAGAAATGTCTGGAATTGGGAGGTGGAGTGCTTTGTATGACAGCAAGAAAGTCAGTGTCACTAGATCACAGAGTACATGAAAAGGGGGAGGGATTCGAGGTATATGAAGACTAGAAAAGTAGGAAGGAACCAGGTTGAAAAAGTCTTTGAATGACAGGATATGTAATATCTTATCCCAGAGGTGTTATGGGGTTTTCTTTCACATTAAACCAAAATACTTTTCTCTGCTTCTACCCATTACTCTAGTTCTGCTCTTTAGGGAGGAGTAGCATAACTAATATCTCTTCTACACGAACTGGCACAAGCTTTGTAAGTCTTTTATCTATAGTCAATCTTTGTACTCATACAACTCACCATCCTGATCAGTTTCTACTGGATATATTCTAATTTGTCCAAATCCTTCTTAAAATATAGTGTTCAGTCTTCTCCACATATTTAAAGTCTCAGGGGACTGTAGGTTTTGAATGCTGAATATATAATCAGACTTGTAGTCACGTCAGTTAGGTTTCCTGAACTGCATTTCCTTCCTTCCTTCCTTCCTTCCTTCCTTCCTTCCTTCCTTCCTTCCTTCCTTCCTTCCTTCCTTCCTTCTTTCCTTCCTTTTTGCCTATAAGGGATGGCATGCTTAGTGGTGGAGCAGGGAGGGATATGTTTAGAAATGAATGTGATACAAAGCCATTAACAAATATTTATTAAGTTCTTACCATGTTTAGGCTCTGTGGTAAAAGCTAGTTTTTGGTCTATGCCCAATTTCTGCCAGACTGCTTTGCAGTTTTCCCAACAATTTTTTTTTTACCAAATAATGAATTCTTATCCCCAAAACTTGTCTTTACACTTGTCAAATACAAGGTTACTATATTTATTTGCTGCTGTAAATTTTATGTCTACTCTGTTCCACTAATATACCTTTCTATTTCTTAGCCAGTACAAATATATCTTACACAATTTACCAAGATCAGGTCAAAATGGATACATGACCTAGAAATAAACAGAGATATTACAAGGAAATTTGAAGAACACGGAAATTATTTCTTATCAGACTTATGGACAGGCAAATAATTTGTGAATAAACAAGAGATAGAGCGCAATGCAAGGTATAAAATAGATAATTTTTATTACATTAAATTAAAAAGTTTTGTACAAATAAAACAAATTTAGCCAAGATCAGAAGGAAAGCAGGAAATTAGGGGGAAATTATAGAGTTTCTCACATAAAGGTCTCATATCTCTAATATATAAAGAATTTGTCAAATCTATAAGAATATGAATAATTCCCCAACTGATAAATGGTCAAAGAATATGAACAGGCAGATTTCTGAAAACTAATCTGAAAACTAGTCAAAACATGACTATTTTATAGTCATATAAAAAGGTTCTAAATCATTATTAATTAGAGAAATGCAAATTAAAACAAACTTACATTTTATATCTATCAGATTGACTAAAGTGATGGAAGGAGAAAGTACCAAATGTTGGAGAGGATACAAAAAATTGGGACACTAATTCACTATTGGTGAAACTGTGATCTGATCCAACTATTTTGGAAAGCAATGTGCAATTTTGCACAAAGAGTTACTAAACTGCCTATCCCCTTTGACCCAGCAATACCACTAATATGTCTATTTCCAAAGATGATTAGGGGGAAAGGAAAATAACCCACATATTCTAAAATATTTATAGCAGCTCTCTTTGTGGTGGCAAAGAACTGAAAATTGCAGGGATGCCCATCAGTGGGTAATGGCTGAACAAGTTGTAGTATATGATTGTGATGGAATACTACTGTGCTATAAGAAATGATGAGCTTTTGATTTAAAAACAAACAAAAAAACATGGATAGACTTGTATGAAATAATGAAGAGCTAAATGAGTAGAGCCAAGAAAACTTTGTATGTAGTAACAACAATATTATTTTAAGAACAACTTTGAGCAACTTAAGTCATTTTGACTATTATACATACCTGAATTAACTACAAAGAACCTATGTAGGAAGATGTTATCTGCATCCAGTGAAAGACCTGATAAATAAAAGTATGTATAGAATGATTTTACATATATATGTATATACATATACACACACACATATGCATACATACGCACACAAACATACACATTTGTATCTAATGGTAGCCATCTCTAGGGTGGGGGGAGGGAAGTAAAAAGGGAAAAAAGTTACATAATAACTCTATTATGTATTTAAAGGGATTAGCAAGCTGTACATATTTTCAGTTTCATGTGAAATCATCTTTTTAATTCTGCTATGTTATGGAAATGCTTGTTTTATTTCATAAATTAAAAATTAAATAAACAATAAAAAGATCTAGTTTTTGTGACCCTACTCTCTCTTGGTGTTCTTCCTACCTGACTGGCAACCCCTTTCTCAATCTGCTTTGCTGGTTCATCATCTATATCATGTCTTGTTGTTGTTTAGTCATTGTAGTCATGTTTGAGTCTTCGTGATCCCATTTGGGGTTTTCTTGGCAAAGATACTGGAGTGATTTGCCATTTCCTTCTCCAGCTCATTTCACAGATGAGGAACTGAAGCAAACAGTCTTAAATGACCTGCCCAGGGTCACACAGCTAGTAAGTGCCTGAGGCCAAATTTGAACTCAGGGAAGAAGAGTCTTCTTAACTTCAGACCTGGCACTCTATGTACTACACCACCTAGATGCCCTTATATCATGCCTACCAACTGCTGTTCTCACTGTCTCTATTTTGAGTCCTCTTTTCTTTCTGTATTCTCTCCATGACCTCATCAGTTTCCATGGGTTTAATGATCATCTCAATTAAGATCTCTCAGAGATCTATATATTCAGCCCCATTCTGAGATTCAGTGCCGTATTACCAAATGCTAATTGCATATTTTGAATTGGATGATCTAGAGATATTTCAAAATCAATACTGTATGTCCAAAATGTAATTTATTATCTTTCTTCCCAACCTCACTCCTCTTTCAAACTTTATTTCTGTCGAGGGCACCATAATGCTTTCAATTTCCTAGCTTCACACACTCAGTGTTATCCTTGAATAATTATTCCCCCTCATTCCTCATATCTAATTAGGTCAATATCTTGCTCTCTATACTTCCACATCTCTCACTCCACTCACACAACTACTATTTTAGTTCACTCCCTCATCATGTTTCACTTAGACTATTATAATATCTTCCAAATTACTCTCAGTAGCACAAGTAACTATCTACTTCAATCCATCCCTACACACCTGCCAAAATATGTTTTATTAAGTTTGGATCAACTCTACTATTCCCCTACACAATAAACTAAAATGGTTCCCTATTACCACTATGATAAAATATAAATTTTTTTCCCCTCCAAAACACTTCACAACTTGTTTCTAATCTATTTTTTTTCCCTGTTTTATCCATCAGCGTACTTATCACTACCTTATGGTTCAGTCAAATGGGTGTCCTCCTGAAACATACAGTCTATCTTTCTTCTCTGTGCCTTTGTATGACCATCCCCTAAGACAAGAATATATTAACTCTTCACTTCTAGTTCATATAATCCCTTCCTTCTCTCAAGATGTAAGCTAAAGCAGTGAGAACTATACAAAGCACTTCTTGACCTTCCCACCCCAACTGCAAGAGATGTTATTGAGGGGATTCATACTCATGTAAAGTTTGAAATGAGTGATTTTGCAAGATTTTGCCAGACTTTTCTCCAAAAGAGGGAGTTTGGTTTGTGTTTTGTTCAGACTTATGATATCTTCGTAGAAAATTCCCTGAGGTGGCACTTTCCTCTACTGACAGGTCAGAAACTCATGTACAGCTTACAGTCTTCTAGAACTAAGTCATTGAGCAGTTAAATATCTTGTCCATAGTCACACAGGTCTAAGAGAGGGAGGAAAAAACTTGAAAAGTCACACAGGTCTAAGAGAGGCAGGACTTGAACTCAGGCTTTCTTGACACTATTTCCACTATGCCTGACTAATTAAAAAGCAACCTTTTAGAAAAATTAGCTCCCCAAATGTAAGTGTATCAATGTTTGAGGTAAAAGCATGGATCTACTTATGTTCCATGTCTCTGCCTGGAAGCTTTTAGAAAACTATGAATAGTATGACATATAATAAATATATTTTAATAATGTTAACAAGGCAGAGCTTATGTTAGTGTCAAGTTGGTATTTATAGGCAAAGTTAAAAAATTATTACATTAAATTAATTATTTGAAAGAAAAAGGGGTATAAAATTCACGCCATAAAGGTAAATACTAATTTCATATGGCTATATGATACCAGTTTTTCCTCACTTTGATAAAATTATGTGTGGATTTAAATTGATAAAAAGAAAAAAAATAATAGCTAGAATTTATATGGAGATTTAAGGTTTGTGGAGTATGTATTGCCTCATTTGTAACACACAATGACCCAGTGAAATAGGTGCTATTTTTCCCCATTTTAGAGACAGGAAACTGGAAGGTTTAATATTTGTCCAGGGTGAGGGCATGAGGTGTAGGTTTATTAAATGTATACTAAATTGGAATCAAATTTAATTTTATTTAAAAATGCTTAAGATATCTTTTTTATATAACTCTTCATTTCCTTATTTATTTCTCCTTCCTCCTCCACATTATAATAACAGAAAAATAAAGAAAAAATAGTTCAGCAAAATTAACACATCGATCAATTTCAGAATTATATGCACTATCTTCTATGTAAGATTCCCCTCCTCTCTAAAGAAAGACTGAAGGTAGCTTTTTTTTTTTAAGGGTCAAGCTTAGTCATTATAAATAATGCTTCAATCTAGTTACTATTCACTCTACTTACATTGTTGTGGTCATTGTGTATATTGTTTTCCTTCTTCTACTTATTTTGCTTTGCATCAGTCTCTGAATCTTTCTATGTCTCCCTATATTCTTTGTACATGCCATTTCTTATGTGACAGTAACAGTCTGTTACATTCATGTATCACACTTTGTCTAGTTATTCCCCATTTTTGACTATCTATTTTGTTTCTAGGTCTTCACAGGCATAAAAAAAAGCACTGCAATAAATATCTTGGTAGATATGAGATCTTTTTTTTTTTTTACCTTTGACCACTTTGGGTTATGTGCTTATCATTATATCTCTGGACCAAAAGGTTTAGACATTTTCATAATTTTCTTAGCATAACTGCTTCCCAGAATGGTTTGATTAATCTATACCACCAATAGTGTTTTAGGATGTCTATGTTTCCGTAATCCCTCTACCTTGATTAGTGCCATCTTTTGCCATTATTGCCAATTTTCCGAGAGTGAAGTAAAATATCAGAGTTGTCTTGATATACATTTCTCTTGTTAATGATCTGGGGAAATCTTTAATATGATTGAAAATAATTTGAAATTGTTCCTTTGAGAAGTATTTTACATATACTTTGAGCATTAACAATTGAGACATGAGTACTCATTTCTTTCTTTTAAGTTAAACTCTTAACTGCTGGCAATATTTCTTTTGAGAACCATTTTATTCCTTTACTTTAGGTGGCAAAGTAAATATAGTACTGAACCTCTGGTCACAAAGATTTGAGTTCAAGTTCTCCCTTAAGCCCTTAAATAGCTGTGTGGTCTTTTGCAAGAAACAACCTCTTTTAGTTTCAGTTTCCTTGTCTATAGAATATTAATAACAACAGCACCTACCTTGAAGAGCTGTTATGAGGACCCAGTTATATAACATACATAAAGGGTCCCATAAAAATTATCCAGTAATAACAACAACAACCACAACTACAATGTCCATATCAATTGGGATGATTATATTTATGCCAGTTCCCTATAAATCTTGAATATCAGACTCTTATCCGATATCTTTAATGGAAAGATTTTCTCTCAGTCAATGCTTCTTTTCTTATCCTAATTCCATTGATTTTGCTAATGCAAAAGCTCTTGAATTTATATAATTTATATAAGTGAATTTATCTCCATCTGTATATTGGTTAAGAATTATCCCTTTAGCCATAGCTGTGAATAGTATCTGATCTTAATCTATTCCAGTTTTTCTTCTTTTTTTATAATTTGATAACATGATTAAATATTCTGGTTTATATCCATGTAAAGCACTTTATAAATACTAAATATATACATATATGTGGATATGTAACCTGAATGTTAAATTCAATAATCATCAAAATTATTTGGTACTGATTAAAATATGAAAGCAGACCAGTGGAACTGATTAAATAAGGATGGCAACAAACACAATAATGATAGCTGACTTGTGTATATCTATAGTTACATAAAGTACTTTTGTAAATGATAAATACAATATTTGCAAGAATTTTATTTAAATGTTGGAAACAATATTTGTTAAAGATAATGGTCTGAAGTTCTATTCCTTTATCCATCCCTGCTTTACATAGCTAAATTCTAATTCACTTGGGAAAGGAACTTGGCAGGGTTTAAAATAATTTTTGAAAAAGAATTGTATAGTATGTATTTTTAAAAATAAAGTTTGAATACAATTCACCTAAAAATCAATATAAAACATTTTTTCTTTTGTGCTTCATAGCTAGTTCAACTAATTTTTTTTCTGAACTGAGATAGTTTAAAGTTTGTTTCATGTTCTATAAACAGATATTTTATATGTCTGTGTATATTCCTCTCTTTCAAAAATTAATTTTTCTGCTGTATAGTTCTATTTTAGATGACTCTGTTTTACTTCTCTGTAGGGATTTTAACATATTCATTTTGATTTGATAATTTCATTTTCTCTCTCTTTAAAAAAAATAGGCTAGCCAGGAGTTGATCAACTTAGTCTATTAAAATAACCAACTTTTAATTTTATTTATGAATTCTATATCTTTGCCCTAATCTTACCTATTTCTCCTCTAATTTTGAACATTTTGTCTTTTGTATTTATCTTGGGATTCCTTACTTTCTAATTTTAATGTAATATTCATTTCATTATTCTACTTTTTTCTTACTGTTTTAATGCATCTTCACTCAAATAATATTTTTCTTCAGAGGTTGCTTTACTTCCCAGAAATGTTGAAATGTGGTATTATCATTATCATTTTCTTTCACACAGTTTTAAGTTATTTTTATGACTTACTCTTTTGCCCATTAATTTTTCAAGATATTGCTATTAAATCTCTATCCAGATCTGTATTGTTTGTTTTTCTGTACTGATTTGTTTTTTTATTTATTGTGATTTGTAAAGAATGTTTACTTCTGCTTTTCACAAAACAGAAAGTTTCGCAGTGATTTAACACGTAGTAAGTTTTTGCCAAAGAACCATGTGATGCAATCATTTCTATTATTATGTATTTGTTCAACTATATATTTGCTTCTTTACCATCTTTTATGTTCCCTTTTAATCCTTTCTTCTTTTTTATTTTAAAATCGATTTTTGCCCAGATAAACATAAACTCTGTGTGTGTGTGCATGTGTATATTTGCTATAAAGTAGTAGGTTCAGGGGGAGTACAAACATCAGCAGATATTTTTGTTTAGACTGTACCAGAGGATTCAGATTGTACTAGAGATTGTTGTTTTTGGTTGTGCAAAGCAGAGGATTCAGTCTCTGCTCAGAGTCTGGAGAAGGATAAGAAGAAAAAAAAACAAGATTTGATACCTATTTTGAAGGCTCCTGGATTACTGAGTTCCATAATTATTTGATATTATTAATTCCTAAAATAGGAAGGAGAAAGGGAAAAAGTGAACCTATGATGGCTTACCATATACTTTGAAGTGAAAAATAAAAGAACCTATATCCAGCTCTCATAACACAAATGGGTGTTACTAATTTGATATAAATATAGGCTGTTCCTTCTTCATTCCCAATGGCTTGTTCTATCCCTAGTTTCTTAAATTTCCCTAAATTTTTACTTTTTTGTTTCATTTATTTAGTTATATATTTCATCCATTTTCCCCCTTCTCCCTCTCCCAGTTATGCAAATAGGTTAAAATGTTCCCTTTTGTCCAACCTTTTATTTTGAGAAACTTTTTTTTACCATGTTCTTTTTAAAGAAGTTTTCCTCTGACTTGTCCATCTCATTACTTCTTTTCTTTCTAGTCTATTCTGAACTATAATTTCTAATTAATATAGTCTTATTTATTCCTTCTTTATTCTACATCTCTCACATAGCTGAAGCTTCTAATGTACAATATCTGAGCTCTTCTTTTTATACACTTTCTTTATAAATACCTTTGTAAATATTGCTCTGTTTTTTGTGTGTCTGCTATGCCTTTCTCTTCGAAACAGCAATTAATGAGAGAACATGGTGTTAGAGAGGAAAGCATCATAGTGTAATATGAGTTATCTTTTGCTGTAAATCATGGAATTAGACCCCTTCCCTTTATGTTTCTATGATTAGTCATTATACCTGCAGCCAGTCCATCATCTCTCCTCTGGCTCTATGTTCTACCTTACCAACTGAGTGTTAGGTAAATTTATGAATTAACTCATATATCTCTCCTTCTGGGGCAGAAACCCTGCCAGTGACAGCACAATATCTCTCAAAAAAATCTGGCATCCTACTACACAAATTTTTCAGCAGAGTAATTCTATTGAGATGTCTCCATCTCTCACCTCAGGCTCATACCTCTTTCTCCATGAAAATGTTCATCAGTGACACCCTTTTTCTGACTTTTGGGATGAGAAAATCCCTTCCTTCCAGTCTCCTAGTCTCAGTTCTCCCTTTCCCAAATTAAAGTTTAATGAATTAAGCTAAGAGACAAGACTGTTGATTTTTACTTCTCTGATGTGAGTTACACATAGTAATTAGTAAATGACATTTTTTTATGCTATGTATCTATCTATTTTTTTTATAATTTACCTCTCCTTGTTATCTAAGTGTTATTTGAGGCCCTGTCCTTAGAAGAATGGATTTTATTTTGTTCTGCACTATGATTTCAATGCTATAAGTAACTAATAGTAAGAAAACTCTATCAATCTAGCTCAGCAGTTGTTCAAATAAACAATGGAGAGTTGTCTGAGCATTGAGAGGTTGTGACTTGCTAAGGATCATATAGCTATTATACATGACTTCAAAAGAAGAATTTGAACACAAGT
>NW_027555514.1:180180629-180288129 GCF_003287225.1 Phascolarctos cinereus | reverse complement strand
CCATTTAATTTTTGTCTCAAATTTTATGCCTATCATCAGGCAGTGTAATTCCTTGGTAGTCTGCTACTGATTGCACATACTTTGCCAGTATGCCATAATAGCCATTTCACTCTCAAATTTTCCTATGGACCTGGGGCCTTCTGTCACTGGAACATCCTTCTGCAGTTCTGACTTCCTTCCCTGATTGGTGAGTTCTTCATAGGACCTCCATTTTGGACAAATTGAAAAAGAAGTATAAAGTTTCCTGAAAAAAAAAATTCCTTAAAAATTAAACATGGGCACCTGGACACTAATGACTCCATGTGACTTCAAGAAACAAAGAAACAAAGTCAAAATAATGAAAACAAATAGAAAAATGAAATATCTCATCAAAAAAAAACCTGACCTGGTAAATAGATGGAGGACACGTAATTTAAGAATTATTGGACCACCTGAAAGCCATACGCAAAGGAACAGCCTAGACATTATCTTCCAAGAAATTAACAAGAAAGGGGCAGCTGGGTGGTGCAGCGGATAGAGCACTGGCCCTGAAGTCAGGAGGACCTCAGTTCAAATCCGGCCTCTGACCAAACACTTGACATTTACTAGCTCTGTGACCCTGGGCAAGTCACTTAACCCCAATTGGCTAAAAATTAAATAAATAAATAAATAAATAAGTAAAGTTAAGAAATTAACAAGAAAACTGCTCAGATATTCTAGAGGTAGAGGACAAAATAGAAATTGAAAAAAAAAATCCACTTATCACTGGAAAGAAAAGCAAAACCAAAACTCCCAGGAATATTATAGCCAAATTATAGAGCTTCTGGGTCAAAGAGAAACACTTCAAGTAGCCAGAAAGAAACCATTCAGATATTGTGGAGGCACAGTCAAGATCACACAAGATTTAGTAGTTACCATGTTAAATGAGCAAAGGGCTTGGAATATTATATACTGGAAGGCAAAAGAGTTAGGATTACAACCTAGAATAACCTACCCAGCAAAACTAAGCATAATTATTCAAAGGAAAAAATGGACATTTACTAAAATAGAAAATTTTCAAATAGCTCTGATGAAAAACCTGTGTTGAATAGAAAATTTGACTTTCAAATACAAGACTCAAGAGAAGCCTAAAAAGGTAAATATGGGGAGCCAAGATGGCAGAATAAAGGCAGGAACCCACCTGAGCTCTCCCCCAAAACCCTCAAAATACCTTTAAAAATGGCTCTTAAAAAAATTGAGAGTAGTAGAACTCACAAAAAGAGGAAGTGAAACTAATCAAGCCCAAGGCAATTTGGAAGGTCAGCAGGAAAGATCTGTTGCACCAGGGTGGGAGAGGCGCACAGACCAGTGCAAGCTGTGCCAGCACAGACCTAACCCCAGCAAACCCAGAGCAGGCCTAAGGGTGACTGAATTACTGGCAACAGTGGTGTTTCCAGACCTCTCATCCCACAGACACCAAAGGCAACTTGGAAGGTCAGCAGGAAGGGTCTGTCCCACCTAGGTGAGAGTGGAACATAGTCCAGCAGTTGTGGCACCAGCACAGAACCAGCCGCAGCAAATCAGGATGAGGATTGAGAGTCACTAAATCAGCAGCAACAGTGGAAGCAGCCATTTCTGGAGCTCTCAACCCACAGACGGTAAGAGGATTGAACAACTGATCAGAAGGAGATTACAGGGGTCTTTTTACTAGCATTGAGGCAGGATTCTGTTGCTTTGCCCATACTTGGATCTGGGTCACACTACTGGGTGGCAGTCCCAGGGTGAGTATGAGCACTAGCATATCAGACCTTGCAGAGAGAGGAATTCTCCTCACAGTTCCAGGATAGAAAAGAGTGCTTGTAGTTATTCACAGACCAGAGCACAGACCAGGAGAGTAGGAAACACCTCTCCTTAGATCATACCACCTTGGAATAACTAAGACCTTATAGATCCCTAGAAGTATCTCTGAAAATAGCTGCATAGAACCCCTGAAGCTTGGGACAGTACACCCTCCACAGTGGAAGCAGAGCCCTACTTTAACAAAGACTTAAAAGTCAAGAAATAGACTGTGAAAATGAGTAAACAATGGGAAAAAACTCTGACTATAAAAACTTACTTTGGTGACAAGGAAGATCAAAACACACACTCAGAAGACAACAAAGTGAAAGCTCCTACATCCAAAGCCTCTAAGAAAAATATGAATTGGTCTCAGGCCATGGAAGAGCTCAAAAAGGATTTTGAAAATCAAGTAAGAGAAGTAGAGGAAAAATTGGGAAGAGAAATGAGAATGATGTAAGAAAATCATGAAAAAGGAATCGACAGTTTAGTAAGGTGACAAAAAAAATACTGAAGAAAATAACACCTTGAAAAAGAGACTATGGCAAATGGTAAAAGAGGTCCAAAAAGCCAATGAGGAGAAGAATGACTTAAAAAGCAAATGTGGCCAAATGGAAAATGAGGTCCAAAGGCTCACTGAAGAAAATAATTGCTTAAAAATTAGAATGAAACAAGCAGAAGCTAATGACTATAAGAAATCAAGAAACAATAAACAAAACCAAAACAATGAAAAAAAAATGGAAGACAATGTGGAATATCTCATTGGAAAAACAAATGACCTGCAAAATAGATCTGGGAGAGATCATTTTAAAATTATTGGACTATCTAAAAGCCTTGATCAAAAAAAGGGCCTGGACATCATCTTTCAAGTAATTATCAAGGAAAACTTCCCAGACATTCTAGAATCAGAGGGTAAAGTAGAAATGGAAAGAAACCACAATCATCTCCTGAAATGAAAACTCCCAGAAATACTACAGTCCACTTCCAGAGCTCTCACATGAAGGGGAGAATATTGCAAGCAGCCAGAAAGAAACAATTCAAGTATTCAAGTATGGTGGAGTCACAGTCAGGATAACACAAGATTTAGCAGCTTCCACATTAAAGTATCATGTTGGAGGGCTTGGAACATAACATTCTAGTAGAGAAAAGAAGCTAGGATTACAACCAAAAATCACCTACCTAGCAAAACTGAGTATAATACTTCGGGGGGGGGAAATAGACATTCAATTTGATAAAAGACTTTCAAATATTCTTGATGACAAGATCAGAGCTGAATAAAAAATTTGACTTTCAAATACAAGACTCAAGAGAAGCATAAGAAGGGAAATAGGAAAGGGAAACTATAAGGGACTTAATAAGGTTAAACTGTTTACATTCCTACATGGGAAGATGATATTTGTAATTCATAACACCCTTCTCCTTATTAGGGTAGTTAGAAGGAGTGCATAATAGACAGAGGGCACAGATGTGAGTTGAACATGAAAGAATGATATCTAAAAAAAATAAAATTAAGGGATGAGAGACGGATGTACTGAGAGATAGAGAAATGGAGCAGTAGAATGGGGTATTATCTCACATAAAAGAGGCAAGAAAAAACTTTTACAGTGGAGGGGAAGAGGGAGAAAATGAGGGGGAGACAGTGAACCTTACTGTCTTTGAAATTGGCTCAAAGAGGGAATAACATACACACTCAATTGGGTATAGCAAACTATCTTACCCTACAGGAAAGTAGGAGATGAAGAAGACAAAAGAAGGGGGGTGACAGGGAGAGCAGATTGGGGGAGGAGGTAGTCAGAAGTAAAACACTTTTGAGGAGGGACAAGGTGAAAGGAGAGAGGGAATATAATAAATAGGGTAGGGGAGCTAGAATGGAGGGAAATACAGTTAGGAATAGCAACTATAAAAAACAATTTTGAAGCAAGCTTCTCTGATAAAGGCCTCATTTCTAAAACATATAGAGAACTGAGGCAAATCTATAAAAATAAGAACCATTCCCCAACTGATAAATGACCTAAAGATATGATCAGTTTTCAGGTGATATATCTATAGCCATATGAAAAAATATTCTAACTCACTCTTGATTAGAGAAATGCAAATTAAAACAATTCTGAGATACTACCTCATACCTGTTAGATTGGCTAATAGGATTGAAAAGGTAAATGAAAAACTTTGAAGGGGATGTGGGAAAAATAAGACATTAATGCATTGGTGGAGTTGTGAACTGATTCAACCATTCTGTAGAGCAATTAGGAACTATACTCAAAAGACAATAAAACCACATATACCCTTTGACTTTGCAATATCACTACTAGGTATGTATCCCAAAAGAGACAAAAAAAGGACCCATATGTTCAAAAATATTTATAATAGCTCATTTCTGGGAGCAAAGAAATAGAAATTAAGGGGATGTCCATCAATTGGGGAATGGCTGAACAAGTTGCAGTATGTGATTATGATGAAATATCATCATACTATAAGAAATGATGAGAAGCATGCTCCCAGAAACAAACCTGGAAAGATCTGCATGAGCTGATGCAAAGTGAAATGCACTGTGTATAAAGTTATAGCAATACTGTAAGATGATCAGCTATGAATGAATTAACTATTCTCAGCAATACAAAGATCCAAGACAACTCTGAAGAACTTACGATGAAAAATGCTATCCATCTCCAGAGAAAGAACTGATGGTGTCTGAATACAGATTGAAGCACACTTTTAATAAAGGTAAATATGAAAGAAAAATCATAAGGGACTCAATATTTACATATCTATATGGGGAGATGATGTATAATTTCTAAAAAAAATTATCATTATTGACAGTTAAAAGGATTACACATAGACAGAGGGCATGAAAGTGAATCAATTATGTTGAGATAATGTTCTAAAAAGGAAAGGCAAGAAACAGATGCCCTGGGAGAAGGGGAAAGTGAGAAGAATGGGGGGAATTATCTCACATGTAAAGAATGGATGGAAAGATGGATTGATTCAAAGAGGGGAAACACACACACACACACACACACACACACACACACTTACATAAATACACATAATCAAGTGGTAATAGAAATGTATATTACCCAAAAGGAAAGTAGAAGGGAAAAGGAACAAAAGAAATGATGTGTGTGTTTGTGTGTGTGTTTGTGTGCATGATAAAACTGAGGGATAATAAAGAAAGACAATTGTGAGAAGCAAAACAAACTTTAGAAGAAGAAATGGATAAAAAGAGAATGAAGAACAAATTGAAGAAAATAAGATGAAGGAAAATGCACAGTTTGTAATCATAACTGAATATGAATGGAATGAACTCACCAATAATACAGAAGTGGGTAGCAGAATGGATTTGCAACCCCAACCCAACAATATGGTGAGATTGTTTTTTTTACAAGAGACACACTTCAAACAGTGTAAAACAGAGACTTAAAATAAGAGGCTAGAGCATAATATATTATGCCTTATGTGAAGTAAAAAATGGCAAGTGTAGGAATCATGATCTCAGACAAAGCAAAGCAAAATCAGGCCTAATTAAAAGGGATAAAAAGAGAAACTATACCTTGTTAAAGAAAATTAAATAATATCACTACTAAACATAACGCAGCTTCCAAATTCTTAAAGGAAAAGTTAAATGAATTATAAGAAGAAATAGACAGTAAAGCTATGCTAGTGGGGCACCTCAACTTTTCCCTTTAAGAGTTAGATAAATCTAACTATGAAATAAATTAGAAAGAAGTTAAGGACATGAAGAGAATTTTGGAAGAGATGGATATGATAGACTTCTGGAGAAAACTGAATGGAAATAGAAACAAGTATACATTTTTATCAGCTGTACATGGCACCTTCACAAAAACTAACCAGACATTTAGGTATGAAAACCTCACAAACAAATGAAGAAAAGCAGAAATGTTAAAGGCGCCCTTCTCAGGCCATAACAAAATAAACATTACATTTAATAAAGGACTATGGAAGCATCATTTTAAACTTAATTGGAAACTAAATAATCTAATCCTAAAGAACAAGTGGATCAAAGATTAAATCATAGAAACAATCAATAATTCCATAAAAGAGAATGATAAGAAGGAGACCTCATATGAAAATTTATGAGATGTAGCCAAAGTAGCAGTAAGGGGAAAATGTATATCACTAAACACACACATAAACAAAAGGAAAGATAGAACATATCATGGTTTGGCATTCAACTGAAAAAAAAACAAACCAAAATTAACCAATAAACACTAAAATAAAAATTCTGAAAATTAAAGGAGAGATCAATAAAATTGAAAGTAAAAAATCATTGCACTAATAAATAAAACTATGAGCTGGCTTTATTTAACAAAAGAAACCAATAAAATAGATAAACCATTGGTTAATTTGAGCATGGAAGCATGGGAACATGAAAAAAAGTACCTGTCAAAATCTATGGATAAGAGAAGTTTATGACCAAAGAAGACATAGAGAGGATCACTGGAAGTAAAATTAAAAAAAAAAATTATTACATGAAATGAAAAAGCTTTTGCAAAAGCAAAACTAATACAGACAAAATTAGAAGAAAAATAGGAAACTGGAAAAGATGTACACCAATATTCTCTGATAAAGGCCTCATTTCTCAAATATATAGGGAACTGAGACAACTTTATAAAAGATAAGGGCCATTCACCAGTTGATAAATGGTCAAAGAATATGAAAAATAGTTTTGCAGATAAAGATATTGAAGCTATGAATCACTATTAATTAGAAATATGCAAATTTAAAAAAAAACTCTGAGATACCACTTTGTACCCATTAAATTGGCTAACATGACAGAAAAGAAAAATGGTAAAGGCTTGAGGGGATGTGAAAGATTGGCACAATAATGCACTTTTGGTAGAGTTGTGAAGTGGCCCAACCATTCTTGAGAACAATTTGGAGCTATGCCCAAAGAGCTATCAAACTGTGCATACCTTTTGATCCAACAATAGCACTTACAGTTCTATATCCCAAAGAGATCAAAGAAAAGGAATGAAGACCTATATTTACAAAAATGTTTATAGCAGCTCTTGTTGTAATGACAAGGCATTGAAAATCAAAGGGATAACCATCAACTGGGGAATAACTGTACAAGTTGTTATATAAGACTGTGATGGAATATTTATTCTGCTATAAGAAATTCAGGATGGTTTCAAAAAATCTGAAAAGACTTACATGAACTGATTCAAAGTGAAGTGAGCAGAACCAAGAAAACATTATACACAGCAAATAGAATATTGTAAAAATGATCAACGGGGAAAGACCGGTATTCTGATCGAAACAATGATTCAAGACAATTCCAAAGGAGCCATGATGAAAAATTCTATGTCCAGAAAAAGAAATGATGAACCCTGAGTACAGATTGAAACATACTTTTTAAACTTTCTTTATTTTTCTTGTACATGTGGTGTGTGTGTTTTCTTTTCCAATATGGAAATATGTCTTGCATTACTTCACATGTACAGTTGACATAATATTGCTTGCCTTTTCAAGGAATGGGAGAGTGATGAGAAAAGGAAAATTTTAAATTCAATATTTTTAAATGGATGTTCATTTTTTACACATAATTGTGAAATATTTTATTAAATAATTTTTTTTTAAAATTCTGAAATATACTACCTCTTTTCTTCCAATTCCTATCCCTCATCCTCTGGGTTTCATCTTTAATTCTGGAAGAATAAGGTCATTACTAAATCTCCTGGTAACAACATGCCAATTAATAGTCATATTATTCCACTCACCATCTCTCTGACTACCCTTATCAAAGCAACCCTCCTTGTCCACCAATTCCTCATATGTGTTGTGTTCCATTAGAATATAAGTTACTCCAGGGCAAGAATTTTCTAATTTTTATATTTGTATCCCCACCACTATTTTGGCACTGCACTTAGCTCTTTAGCAAATTCTTTTAATCATTCATTCATTCAATCATTCTTTCATTTGGCTCTTTTAACTCATTTGGCCACTCAAATAAAATTTTGATTTTGTTTGTTTAAAGTAGTTTTGCTCTTCCATTAATTTAAAGGTTTGGAAATTGCTTTGTTTGTTTCTTTTTGTTGTTGTTAGGCAGTATTTTTGTCTGATTTAGTTGACCTCTTTTTCCTTGCTTTGACTCTAAGTCAAATAACGAATTCAAACTAATATTTTTATATAGAAACCAGCTTAATTAATTTCCTTCATTTCACTGAACTCAACTGTTCCCTTACAAAGTGCCCAAACTTTTTTTTTTCTAATGCAGTTAGTATTATAAGCTAAAGATATTTAAAGACTTGAATGTTAATCTCATTTTTTGGAAGCTGCTACAACTGCTTACATAGAGATAAAAACATGGTTAGAATGTTATATTTTAATTTTGTGTCAGTTTTCTTAGTCTTGTCAGGAAAAAACTTATTAAAATCTTAGGTAAAATTTTCCTTGGTTCTTGGCAACACATTCTGGTTTACAACTAAAAGGATGTAAGAATGATTTTTGCAATTAACCTTGATCCTAATGGAATCTCTTTAGAAGAATAGACCCAATTAAACAGGAAGTATAAATATGTACTTTTCTGTGAATCACAAGTCACAAATACACAACTCTTGTTCCTACCTGGTAGGAACTCTGTCTTCTTTACTTTTATAAGTAAGACATTCCCACTACACCTTGCAAAGTTTATTGCTTGTAGTTAGTATTTAATAAATATTTCCCTAAGAATGGCTTGGAACTAAATCCAAAACAAGAAAAAAAAATTATAAAAAAGCACTAATTTTGTCTTTCTTACCTCATTAAGACTTACATCATTAAGAAGCTTCCTTAGGAACTGAGCCCTATCTAATATATAGAGTGCCTCATGCACTGGAGAAATCCATATTAAAAATACATATATCAATATTTCCAGGTATTACAGTTTATTGAGTTATTCCAGGATGTAAGCAAGTGAAGTATATTGACTTCTTATGGTTTACTGAAATTCACTTTGATTTTATGCAATCTCTTGTTAATTTTATCTGTTTTTAATATATCTCTTTCATCAGATGGAAGGAGAAGAGAAAATTAGCTCAAGGTCTTGGTTTTTAATACTATGCATCAACACTATAAAAAAAAAAACCCCAACATTTTAATAAACTAGCTATTACCTCCCACTGATCTCTGGCTATCAGGCACTCAGAATTTTCTCCACTGGGCTCCTAAGAGGCCCTTCAGCAAGGTAAAACTGTGAATTTGACATTTCTCTTGCTTGCTGCCAGGAAATTCTAAACTGAGTCCCAGTTGTTTCTCAGATTAATCCAATGGAGAGTACAAAATCTGAACTGAGAATTTTATAACTTTTTAAAAATTCATTTAAGCTAAATTTAGGCTTGGGTATTTCATGTATCTTCCTAAAATTATACAAACACTTTTAGAGCATAAGGCAGTAACATAGGTTTTGAAAGAGAGAAGGTAAGCAACATATTTTAAAATAATTCAAGACTTCTTTTTATTTGAATAAAAAGAACAAATATTTACATAAACCTTCTATAAAAAAATTTATAATTCAGAAAACAGCCTGTTGGTCAAGTTTAGCCTATTTCTTCTTCTGAAAGCCAGGAAGAAATAAAATCTAATCACAGCAAAGCTATTTATGTTGCATTGGTGAAGAAAATGTTGCCTTTTATGAAATCTTAATTTAAAAAGACAATGTTTTGCTTGAGTTCTTCATACATAAGTCAGTCAGGTAAATGCTTAAAATGAATTTGAAAATCAAAAGATATGAATGATTTCCACATTTGCTTTCTGATCTTTTCCAATGTACTCTGGATAAAGCTCCTGCTGGAAAGGTACCTAGAAGCCTTCACTGGAAAAGAATGCAGTGTCTTGGTTCCTGGATGTGCACTGTGTGAAGCATATTACACCTATGCTATTTCTATTGATAGAAACTAAATAGAGTTGTACTTCTAGACATTTTTAAAGATTGATTTTGGTGTTTCACATGAGATGGTATTTAAAAAACAGTGGCATCACTCAAAAACATTTGAAAGCCACTGGTTACTTGTTAAAAAAAGCTAACAAATATGGATTGTTTATTAATGAATGCATTTTACATTCTACATGTATGTATGTATGTGTATATATATATGTATGTATGTGTGTATATTTTATATATATATTCCTCTCTGTTTTCTGTCTGTCTTTCACTTCTCCATCATTCTTTCTCTTACCAACTAATGAGTTCCAAAATAATACATTGATTCCTTTTAGCCTACACTGTAAGCTTCATTATGCTATCTGCTATATTTCACCTGCTGTCATTTAGCAAGAACAACTCAGTTAAAACAATGGTTGTGACTAATAATCTTGACTCTAAGCTATGTATGAAGGTCACGGAAATTAGAGTTACTATTTTTCCAAAATGATAAATCTGAAGCTCACTCATCAATTCCAGAAAGGAAAGTACAGTGGCTTCTAAAGGATAATGATCATTTTCCACGGGAAAAAATCCAGTTCCTTCACTTGAAACCTAGAAAAACCAAAATCTCTTGGCAGAGGAGAATATAAAAAGGGCATCTTGGGGAAAGAAGCACTTCAGTTAATTAGAGGCCCAGCCACAATATCTAAATAGCATTTCAGGTCAGAAGTGAAGATGGTGTTTTATTATTGCTTCACCCATTTCTGTAGGGGTAGTGATTATATAAAAATAAATGAATATACATATATATACACACATACATATATACATATATGCTAAATATATATCTATATCTATATATCTCTCTAAGGGATACAAGACAAAAATGAAATAGTCCCTGACCTCAAGGAACTTATAGTCTACTTGAATGCTCTAATATGTATCCAGGCAAAAGAGAGAAATTTTAGGATGGAGACTACCGATAACATGGAGCATCAGGAAAGGTTTCACCCAGGAGGTGGTAACTGAGCTATGCCTTGAAAGAAGCTGAAGATTCTGAGAGACAAGACTGTGAAGGTCATGAAATCAAGGAATAGGTGATAGCCTATGTGAGTATATAGAGATTAAAGATGAAATATGGTATTTAGGTAACAGTTGGTAGAGAAATTCGGCCTGAATGCTGAATACATCAAGGGAAGTGATATGCAATTTCTGAAAAGATAGGTGGGATCCAGATTGTGGAAGACTTTAAATGCCAGACTGAGAGGTTTATATTTCATCCCAGAGGCAACAGACAGCTAAACAATATTTTTGAGCAGCTAGATGATATGGTAAATGATTTAAAAGAATTACATTAGATTACACACTCCACAAAGTCTTACTCTGATGATTCCCCATTATAATAAATTGATTTGTCATTTTCCAAGGTCATGACAATGGGGTTAACACTTTTAAAGCATCTGCCAATGTGGGAAAATCTCAAGTATTCTTTCAGCAATAGACTATCCTAGGTAAACACTACATAGCCACTATCCTAGTTGGCTGATAACCTACCTATTTATGATGTGATGAATTCTTTGGCTATAGCATCTCACAAAACCAAGAAAAACTTTTAAAAATCTACTATAGGACAGGGGAAGTTTTTCATAAAAGAAGGCAGTGTGACAAGAATCTTCTAAAGATGATGAAAAAAATATAATTTAGCCATCTATGCTTTAAATATGAGATCCCTTCTCATTTTCTTATGAGTTTACTTGCTACTCTAGAACTCTAACCATGCAAGTCTTGACATTATCACTAAAAAATAAATCCAAAAGACATGAGGAAGCTGTACCTAAATGGAAGGATAGCTGACACATTCTCCTGGGAAGAGCAAATAAAATGTTGGTTTGATCATGTACCTAGGGACAACTTTTTACCAATTGGGGAATGGCTCTTACTTTTATAAATTTCACTCAGGTTTATACTCATTATATATTAGAAAAAGTGAAGTCTTTATCAGAAAAGCTTGATGTAAAAATTAGATATTACTTCATTGTTTATAGTACCTTTTGCATAATGGAGTTTATCTGATTATCTGTTTTAATTAGGTCTTTTTTTCCTTTTGCTTTGTCTGAATTCATGATTACTATCACTGCCTTTTTTATTTCAGCAGAAGCAAAATAAATCTACTTCATCTGCTTATTTTTAATTCTGTGTGTCTTTCTTTTTCAAGTGTATCTCTTATAAGCAACATATTGTTGGATTCTGGTTTCTAATCCATTGTGCTAACTGCTTCCCTTTTATGGGTGAGTTCATGCCATTTATATTCACAATTATGTTTGAATGTCAAATTTTCTATTCAGCTCTGTTCTTTTCATCAGGAATACTTGAAAGCACTCATTAAATACCCATTTTTTCCTTTGGAAGTTATACTCATTTTTGCTCAGTTGCTTGGTTGAAATTCTAGTTCATTTATTTTCCAGTATATCATATTCCAAGTCCTCTGCTCCTTTAACATGGAAGCATTAAATCTTGTGTGATCCTGACTGTGGCACTACAATATTTGTATGCTTTATTTCTGGCTGCTTGAACTACTTTTTCTTTGACTTGAGAGTTCTGTAATTTGGCTATAATATTCCTGAGAATTTTCATTTTGGGAGCTCTTTCAGGAAGTGGTTAGTGAATTCTTTTCATTTCTATTCTTTTTCATTTCTATTGGCTAAAATGATAGAAGGGGAAAGTGAGAATTATTGGAGAGGATGTAGAAAAATTGCGCCACTAATTCATTGTTTGTTGAATTGTAAAATGATCCAAGCATTTTGGAGAGCAATCTGGAATTATGTCCAAAGAGTTATTAAACTACCTATACATTTTGACTCAGCAATACCACTACTTGCTCTATTTCTAAAATGATTAGGGAAAGAGAAAAAGAACCTATATGTTCTAAAATGTCTAGAGCAGCTCTCTTTATGGTGGCAAAGAACTGGAAATTGCAGGGATGCACAACAATTGGGGAATGGCTGAACAAGTTGTGGCATATGATTATGATGGAATACTACTGTCCTATAAGAAATGATCGCTCAATGACTTTAGGAAAAAAAACTTGGAAAGACTAGCATAAAATAATGAAGTCAAATGAGCAGAACCAAGAGAATGTAGCTGTTTTTTCTAATGAGATGTTTCACATTTTCTTCTACTTTTTTTTCATTCTTTTGATTTGATTTTATTGTTTCTTGCTGTCTTATGAGATCATTAGTTTCCACTTGCCCAATTCTGATTTTTAAGAAATTATTTTCTTCAGTGAACCTCTGTACCTCTTTTTTCATATGGTCAATTTTCTTTTTTAAGGAGTTCTCTTCAGTGATTTTTTTGTGTGTCTTTTACCATTAGGTCAATTCTGTTTTTCAAAGATGTTGTTTACTTCAGTATTTTTTGTGCCTCTTTAACCAGGCTGTTAATTCTCTTTTTATAATTTTCTTGCATCATTCTCATTTCTTTTCACATTTTTTCCTCTAGCTTTCTTATCTCTTTCTTCAACTTTTCTGGGAATTCTTGTCAGGTATGGCTCCAAATTAGTTCCTGCCTTTGAGGCTTTTTTTTTTCTTGTTGTTGCCATTTTCACATTGCTGTCTTCTTCTGAATCTATTTTAGTCTTCCCTGCCATCATGCCATGCTTTTTATGGTTAAATTCTTTTCATACTGCGTGCTCATTTTCCTATTTTTTTTTATTTTGAACTTCATGCTAAAGTTAGGCTCTGCTCACCTGGATGGGGGGAGGCTTTTTTATTCTACAGTATTAAGAGCTATTTCTGAGTATCAGCCAGTTTTTGGTGCTTCCAAAGTACAGGGATCCTGAGAGAGGTATGATCATTGTTCTTTTAGTCTGCACTCTGGTCTTTACCTCTGGTCTCTTACAGCTACAAGTGTACTCCAATAGCACTCCTTTTTGTTTTGGAACTTTGGCCAGCACCCTTTTGCCTTATGACCTACCCTTAGTGCTTTTCTTGCCCCTTGAACAACAAACTAGAAATGTGTATGGCCAATAAAGCTGTCAGTCAGTGCCATCTATACCCTTGTAATCTCTTTCTGGCTAGTTGTCTGACCCTCTCACTGTCTCTGAGCTGAGAGCTCCTGAAGTTGCTGCTGCTGCTGCTTTTGCCATGCTTCCGTGTGTGTCTCTGAACAGGCTTCCACTCTAGTGTCACAAACTTCTCCTTTCAACTTCCCACATTTTCTTAGGCAAGAGAAATTTCTCAACCTGACCTTTTGTTGGCTCTGTAACTCTAAAATTTGATCTGAGGTATTATTTCAAAGTTGTTTGGAGGGGAATGTTGAGGGAGTTTACCTGGGTGGCTGCCCCCAATCTGCCATCTTGTCTCCACCTCTGAGAAGAAATAAAGAATTATTGGTTTGCTTGAAAGCCATGACCAAAAAACAAAAAAACAAAAAGCCTAGACATCATATTTCAATAAATTATAAAGGAAAACTACTCAGATAGCTTAGAAGCAGAGAGCAAAGCAGAAACTAAAAGAATCCCCTGATCACTTCCTGGAAGAAATCCCAAAATGAAAACTCTCAGGAATATTATGGCCAAATTCCAGAGCTCCTGGATGAAAGAGAAAATGCTGCAAACATCCAGAAAGAAATCATTGAAATACCATTTTGCCACATTCAGGATTACACAAGATTTAGCAACACCTACATTAACAAAGTACAGGGCATGGAATATGATATTCCAGGTAAAGGAACTATAATTATAATCACAACTAACCTACTCATCAAAGCATAATGTCTAAATTCTTAAAGTTTTAGGAGCAAACAATGCAAAATTATACCACAGTTGATCCTTTCTCAGATCTAGTTACATTTAGCAGTAAAATTAATGAGAAAGAAGTTGAGGAGATAAATAGAATTTTAGAAAAGTTAGGTATGATACACATTTGGATAATATTGAATGAGAAAAGAAAGACAAAAGTATACCTTTTCTCAACTGCAAATGACACCTTCAAAAAAAACTGGTAATGTTTTAGGGCATAGAAAGCTAACAAACAAAAAAAAATTAGAAATGTTAAATGCACATTTATTTGAACCACAAAGCAATGAATACTAAATTTAATAACAGGCCAATAAAACTAACAAGGAAACAAAATTATTCCTTTTTTCAGATGATATGATGGTATACTTAGAGAACCTGAGAAGATCAACTAAAATAGGTGAAACAACTAATCAAACAAATTTGCCAGATACAAAATAAACCCCCACAAATTACCAGCATTTCTATATATTACCAGCAAAACCCATCAGGAGGAGATGGAAGAAGAAATTCCATTTAAAATAAATGTTGATGATAGTAAATACTTGAGAGTCTACTTGGCAAAACATTCATAGGCATTATATGAACATAATTACAAAACATTCATCACAGATATACAGATCTAAATAACTGGAAAAAATTAAATGCTTATGGGTAAGCCAAGCCAGTATAATAAAATGCCAATACTACCTAAATTAATGTACTTATCCAGTGCCATACCAATAAAACTATCAAATAATTATTTCATAGTAGTAGAAAAAATAAAATTCATCTTTAAAATTAAAAGACTGTCATGGAAATCAATGAAAAAATACAAAGGTAGGGTGTCCATGAGTACTAGATTTCAAAGTGTATTACAATCTGGTACTAGATAAGAAACAGAGTGGTTGATTAATAGTTGATCAGCTATACAATATACAGAAGTGAAGAAGCACAGTAGACTAGTGTTTAATAAACCCAAAGATCCTGCTATTGAGGCAAGTACTCACTATCTGACAAAATCTGCTAGAAAGTAGTCTGGTAGAAACTAGACATTGATCAATATCTCCTACCATATACTAAGATAAACTCAAAAACTAGGTACATGATTTAGACAGAAAAGGGTAATATCCTAAACAAATCAGGAGAAGATGGAAGAAATAACTTGTCAGATCTATGGATGGGAAGAGTTCATGACCAAACAAGAGGTAGAGTTTCATTGGAAGTAAAATGAATAATTTTGATTACATAAAACTAAAAACAGTTTTTGTACAAACAAACAAAAAAAATACAGCCAAAATTAGAGTTGCAGTTACCTGGGGCGGGGATGGGAATTGCTACAAGTTCCTCTAGCAAAAATCTCCTTTCTCAAATATAGAGAGAACTGAACAAATTTATAAAAATAAGAGTCATACCCCAAATGATAATCAAATGATATAAACAGGTAATTTCCAAAGGAAGAAATCACAGCTATCAATAGTTATATGAAAACATGCTGAAAATTACTAATAGAGAAATACAAGTTATACTTCATATTTAACATATTGGCTAAGATGACAAGAAAAGGAAGAGGACAAATGCTGGAGGTGATGTGTGAAAATAGGTACACTAATGCCGTGTTGGTTGAGCTATGACCTAGTCCAAACATTCTGGAGAAAAATTTGGAATTATCTTTGAAGACCTATAAAAGACCTACTGGTCTATGTCCCTAAGAGATGTTTTTTTTAAAAAAAAAGAAAAGATACATATATACAAAAATATTTATAGCAGTTCTTTTTGTGTTGGCAAAACACTGGGAATGGGAGATGTCATAACAAGTTGTGGTATATGGTCGTAAAGGAATGCTATTGTGCTGTAAAAAATGATGAAGGAGAAGGTTTCAGAAAAAACCTGGGAAGACTTATATGAACTAATACAAAGTGAAGTGATCAGAACCAGAATAACAATCTGCTTAGTAACAGCAACATTGTAAAGAAAATCAACTGTGAAAGACATATTAACTTTGATCAATACAATTATTCACCATAATTCCCAAGAACTCATGATATAAATGATATTCACCTTCACATGGACAACTGATGAACTTAGAGTGCAGGTTGAAGTTTATTTTTTTCTTTTATTTATTTTTCTGTCTTTTTTTGAGAATGTCATGGCTAATACAGAAATATATTTTGCATTACTTCACATGTATAATGGGTATCCTATTTCTTCCTCGCAATTGATGGAGGGGGGTAGAGGAAGAAAAATAATGTGGAACTGAAAATAAAAATAAAAATTTAAATTATAAAAATTAAAAATCAGGTCAGTGGGGCTCAAGAAAGTGAATCAAAGAACTCAGCACCCAGAATAGAGCTAGAGAAAGGGGAGGCTACAAGAAGCTTTATGAATCTGAGAAAGCATAAACAAGGAGACATGCAGAGGCCAGGACTCTGGTATCAAGGCTCTTTAGTAAAAGTTGGTAATAAGTATTGTTGAGATAAAACTTGAGTTGCTGAATCTTTTCCAAATTACAGATCCCAAGGTAGTAATATTGAATTTCATTTCTCTTCTTGGGCTTCATTGAGGAAGCCTGATGCCTTTTCTTCTGGGATAGTCTTTTTATCTTTGTTTTTAAATATTTACTTTGTCCCCATAAATAGTGTTAATTACAGTCCATTGCTAATCTCTGTATATCTATTGGAAATAGTTGGTAGGAGGCAACTGAAGGGGGAACATTACCCAAGAAGAGAGAGGGAAAGATCTATCACTGAGGCTTTTGGTAGAGGAGTACTTTTTGCTAGGGCTCAAAGCAAAAATTAATAAATAAACAAATGAGCAAACAAATAAATATATTTTGATACAACTTCCTTTTTTTTCAAGGCAATCAGGGTTAAGTGACTTGCCCAAGGTCACACAGCTAGTGAGTATCATGTGTCTGAGGCCAGATTTGAACTCAGGTCCTTCTGACTCCAGGGCCAGTGCTCTATCCACTGCACCACCAAGCTGTCCCTCAATGCAACTTCCCACAAACAATAAAGAAGGTTTATGCCAAGAAATCCATTAAGCTTCCAGTTGGGCAACACCTCTTTTTTCCTTCCTTCCTTCCTTCCTTCCTTCCTTCCTTCCTTCCTTCCTTCCTTCCTTCCTTCCTTCCTTCCTTCCTTCCTTTTTCTTTCTTCTTTCTTTCTTTCTTTCTTTCTTTCTTTCTTTCTTTCTTTCTTTCTTTCTTTCTTTCTTTCTTTCTTTCTTTCTTTCTTTCTTTTTCATTTCTTTCCATACCTGCAGGTGCTCTGCCCAAAGGGAATGTAAATTTTAATCTCTGAAAATTTTCTTGTTTTCATTTTTTTTCTCTTAAAGACTCATTTTAAACCCCAAATCACTCTGGTCCCAGACCAAGTCCTTTTTGGTCACAGTTTGGGCCCTGATTGTCTCAGAATGAATGTAAATAACAATTGTTTCTGTTTTCACTAGAAACCCTGAGGGTCTTTTCCCTCCCAGATCTATTTTATTTTAAAGAAACCATTCTTTGCCTCTTTTATTAGGCTTTAATCACTGAATGGGTGCTGCCTTAGTCAAACTGATACCTGTTAAAGACCTTAGCTTGAAAAGGCCAGGTCCTCCACTGCATCCTACATTATCTCCAGTTGTCCTGATCCAGATGGCTCCAGAGAAAAAAGTGAGGCTGGTGACTTTGCATAGCCCTCTCTCAGTTAAATCCAATTCACTTTCATGCCATGGCATCACCTCCCTGATGTCATGGTCCTCTTTGAGAATGAAGAAGAAACATCAACCCACATGACCAACTACCTACTAACCATGTCCAAAACAATTCATTATCTTTCCTTGAAAATGGACCCTTCTTTTGACTTCCTTATGTCTATTGAAGACCCCCTAATCTCTCTAGTCTAAAAAGTTTGCAATGTTGGTGTTGTAATTAACTCCTCACTCTCCACTTCTATCTAATCTCTTACCACATCATGCTGCTTATTCATATACAAAATCTCTTGCATCTGGTACTATCTCACTATTTACCTAGTAACCACCTTAGTTCAGACCCTTTTGAAATAAATGCGTCAAGATTCCCCTTCCAGGAGCTAAGATGGTAGAGTCAGAAGTAAGTTGCTCTTACCCTCCCTCATTGACCTCTGAAAAACCAGAAAATATCGACCAAGGAAAAACCCTGAGCAAGCAAAGAGACATGGCACAGCAGTCTTGTAACCCAGAAAGCTTGGGGAATTAATGAGAAAGTCCCCTCTCACTTTGGGGAAGGGAGAGCAATACAGGACTGGAGGTGTCCCAGCAAGCCAGCAGCATGCCCCACCTCAGCATCTCTCAGGGAGATCCTGACACCCAGGTTGGTGGAGCAGGCAAGTGCCAACACCAGGACCCCCCAAGAGCCTCAATACAGGCAGGGGAACCAGTAGATACCAGCTCAGAAAACCACCACTGGCAATGGTGTTCTCCAACAGTGAAATCAACCAGTGCCTCAATACACCTCTGAGAAGGACAACTCCAGAAGGCAAAGCTTCAGAATGACATCATTCACCAGCAGGGAAACATCCCTTGCAAGGTCCAAGTGACCAGGAGCCAAACATTCAAGTGCAAGGTCCAGATAAGCAGGAAAAGAAGCTTGGGTTAGTGCCTCCTGTGCTCCAGCAGGAGAGCTCAACTCTTTTTAAAAGTCAGGAAACAGGCAAAAACCATGAACAAAAAGCAGAAACAGACAATGACCAGGGATTCTTATTATGGAGACACGTAAGATCAAGACACAATTCAGAAGAGGACAACATTGTCAATGTACTTAGAAGAGGTCAAGAAGGATTTTAAAAGTCAAATAAGAGAGAAGAAAAATTGGGAAAAGAAATGAGAGGGATGAAAGAGAGATTCAATAGCTTGGAAAGGGAAAGACAAAAATTAACTGTAGAAACCAAATCTGTAAAAAGTAGAAATGGCCAAATGGAAAAGGAGGCACAAAACTCTCTGAAGAAAAAAGTTAAATGAGCCAAATGGAAAAGGAGTTACAAAATCCAATAGAAAAAAACAACTCGTTAAAAATTAGAATGGGGCAAGTAGAAGCTAATGACTCTATGAGAGAACAAGAATCAGCCAAACAGAAACAAAAGAATGAAAAAATAGGAAAAAAAACCACCTCACTGGTAAAACAACTGACCTGGAAAATAGATCCAGGAGAGATAATTTAAAAATTATTGGTCTTCCTGGAAACCATGATGAAAAAAAGAGCCTGAATAACATCCTTCAGGAAATCATAAGAGTAAACTGCCCTGAGGTCCTAAAACAAGAGGGTAAATTAATCATGGAAAGACTCTACTGATCACCTCCTGAAAGAAATCCCAAATTGAAAATGCCAAGGAATATTGCAGCCAAATTCCAAAATTACCATATCAAAGAGAAAATACTACAAGCAGCCAGAAAGAAACAATTTAAAAATTCATGGAACCACAGTCAGAGTTATGCAGGACCTTGCAGCTTCTACATTAAAAGATCAAAGGGTGTAGAATATGATATTCAATAAGGCAAAACAGCTTGGATTACAACCAAGGATCAACTATGTAATGAAACCAAATATAATCTTTCAGGGTAGGAGATAGACATTCAACAAAATAGGGGACTTCCAAATCTTCCTGATAAAAAGACCAGAGGTCAACAGAAAATTTGACCTTCAAATACAAGACTCGAGAGGCATAAAAAGGTAAACAGGAAAGAAAAAACCAATATGTTATTAATAAGGGCAAACTGTTTACAACCCTACAAGGGAAGATGACACTTGTAACTCTTGAGAACTGCAAGGTTATTATGACATATAAAATCAGAGGGATACACACAGAGTGAAGGTAAAAGTAAAAGGCCAGAGCTTAAGATGAAGGAAAAAAAAAACATGGGTAGCGATCCTGATCTCAGACAAAGCAAAAGCAAAAATAGATCTAATTAAAAGAGATAAGGAAGGAAACTACATCCTGGTAAAAAGTACCTTAGACAATGAAAAAATATCATTACTAAACATATATGTACCAACTGGTACAGCATCCAAATTCTTAAATGAGAAGTTGTGGGAGATACAGGAAGAAATATACAGCAAAACTATACTAGTGGGAGACCTCAACCTCTCTCTCTCAGAACTGGATAAATCTAACCCCAAAATAAACAAGAAAGAAGTAAAGAATATCAATAGAATTTTAGACAAGTTAGATACAGTTGACCTCTAGAGAAAACTGAATGGGGGTAGAAAGGAATACACCTTTTTTCCAGTGGTACATGTCACCTACACAAAAATTGACCGTGTACTAAAGCATAAAAATCTAACAATCTAATGCAGAAAGGCAGAAATATTAAATGCATCCTTTTCAGGTAACGATGCAAGAAAAATTACATGTAATAAAGGGCCATGAAAAGATAGACTACAGTTAATTGGAAACTAAATAATCTAATCCTAAAGAAAGAGTGGGTTAAACAACAAATTATAGAAACAATTAATAACTTCATCCAAAAGAATGACAATAATGAGACAACATACTAGAACTTATGGGACGCAGCAAAAGCAGTTTTATATCTCTAAGTGCTTACATGAATAAAATAGAGAAAGAAGAGATTAATGAATGGGACTTGCAACTAAAAGAGCTAGAAAAAGCACAAATTGGAAAATACCCAATTAAATACCAAATTAGAAATTCTGAAAACCAAAGGAGAAATTAAAAAAAATTGGAATTAAGAAAACTATTGAACTAATAAATAAAAATAAGAGCTGGTTTTATGGGAAAAAAATAGGCAAACCTTTGGTTAATTTGATTTAAAAAAAAAAGAAAGAAGAAAACTAAATTACCAGCATCAAAAACGAAAAAGGTAAATTCACCACCAATGAAGAGAAAATCAAAACAGTAATCAGGAGCTATTTTGCTCAACAGCATGCCAATAAACTTGACAATCTTAGTGAAATTGATGAATGTTCACAAAAATATAAATTGCCCAGATTAACAGAAGAGGAAATAAAATGCTTAAACAACCCCATTTTAGAAAAGAAAATTGAACAAGTCATCAATGAACTCACCAAGAAAATATCTCCAGGGCCAAATGGATTTAAAAATCAATTCTCTCAAACATTTAAAGAACAACTAATTCTAATACTATATAAACTATTTGGGAAAAATAGGTGAAGAACGAGTCCTACCAAATTCTTTCCAAGATACAAATATGGTGCTGATACCTAAACCGGGAAGAGGCAAAACAGGGAAAGAAAATTATAGGCCAATTTCCCTAATGAATATAGATGCAAAAAATTTAAATAAAATATTAGCAAAGAGATTACAACTTATTTCAAGAATAATACACTATGACCAGGTAAGATTTGTACCAGGAATGCAGGACTGATTCAATATTATGAAAACTATCAGCATAATTCACTATATCAACAATAACACTAACAAAAATCACACGATTATCTCAATAGATGCAGAAAAAGCATTTGAAAAAAATACCACACCTCTTCCTACTAAAAACACTAGAGAGTATAGGAATAAATGAAGTCTTCCTTAAAATGACAGACAGCATTTATCAAAAACCATCATCAAGCATTATATGTAATGAGGATAAACTAGAAGCATTTCCAATAAGATCAGAGGTGAAACAAGGATGTCCATTACCACCATTGTTATTCAATATTATGGTAGAAATGCTAGCTATAGCAATTAGATAAGAAAAAGAAATTGAAGGAATTAGAATTGGCAAATAAGAAACAAATCTATCACTCTTTGCAGATGACATGATAATATATTTAGAGAATCCTAGAGAATCAAGTAAAAATTTACTTGAAATAACAAACAAATTTAGCAAAGTTTCAGGATATAAAATAAACCCACACCAATCATCGGCATTTCTATATATTATTAACAAAGCCCAGCAGCAAGAGATAGAAAGAGAAATTCCATTTAAAGTTACTATGGACATTATAAAATATTTAGGAGTCTACCTACCCAAAAGAAACCCAGGAACTATATGAACACAATTACAAAACACTTTTTACACATAAAGGTCAGATTTACATAATTGGAAAAATATCAGTTGCTCATGGATAGGCCAAGCTAATATAATAAGTGACAATTCTACCTAAATTAATTTATGTATTCAGTGTTATATCAACCAAACTACTAAAAATTATTCTGTAGAGCTAGAAAAAACAATAACAAAATTTATCTGGAAGAACAAAATAATATCAAGGGAACTAATGAAAAGAAATGCACAGGAAGGTGGCCTGGCTGTACCAGATCTTAAATTGTATTATAGAGCAGCAATCATCAAAACTACGTGGTATTGGCTAAGAAATAGAGTGGTGGATCAGTGGAAGAGGTTAGGTATGTAAGACACAACAGTCAATGACTATACTAATCTACTATTTGATAAATCCAAAGATTCCAGTTTTGGGGATAAGAAACCACTATTTCACAAAAACTTCTGGGAAAACTGGGAGAATGTAAGGCAGAAACTGGGCATAGACCAACATCTTCCACCCTATACCAAGATAGAGTCAAAATGGGTACAGGATTTAGATATAAGGATTGATACTATAAGCAAACTAGAAGACCAAGGAACAGTTTACCTGTCAAATCAATAGAAAAGGGAAGAATTTATGACCAAACAAGAGACAAAGAACATAATTAAATGCAAAATGGAAAATTTTGATTACATAAAATTGAAAAGTTTTTTCACAAAGAAAGCCAATGCTTCCAAGATTAGGAGGGAAGCACAAAACTGGTAAAAGAAGTGTCTCTGACAAAGGCCTCATTTCTAAAATATATAGAGAACTGAGTCAAATTTATAAGAATACAAGTCATTCCTCAATTGATAAATAATCAAAGGATATGAACAGGCAATTTTCAGAGGAAGAAATTAAAGCTATCTATAGTCTTATAAAAACATTTTAAATCAGTATTGACTAGAGAAATGCAAATCAAAACAACTCTGAGGTACCACATCACACCTACCATATTGGCTAACATGACAAAACAGAACAATGATAAATGTTGGAGAAGATGTGGGAAAATTGGAACACTAATCTGTTGTTGGTGGAATTGTGAAATGATCCAACCATTTTGAAGAGCAATTTGGAACTATGCCCAAAGGGCTATGAAATTGTGCATTACCTTTGACCCAACAATACCACCTCTAGGTCTGCATTCCAAAGATATCATGAAAACGGGGAAAGAACTCAGGAAATTGAGCAGCTACCTATCAATTGGGGAACGTCTGAACAACTTGTGGTATATGAATATAAGGGATACTATTGTGCTATAAGAAATAATGAGCATGCAGATTCCATAAAAACCTGGAAAGATTTACATGAACTGATGCAGAGTGAAATGAGCAGAACCAGGAGAACATTGTACACAGTAACAGGCACATTGTGTGATGACCAACTTTGATAGACTTGGTTCTTCACAGCAATGCGAGAATCTAAGCAACTCCAAAAGACTCACACTGGAAATTGCTATTCACATCTAGAGAAAGAACTATGGAGTCTGAATGAAGATGGAAGTATATTTACTGCCTTTGTGTTCTCCTTTTGCTTTGCTGTTTTGTTTTATTGCTTTATGCTCATGGTTCCTCTCATTAATTCTAATTATCCTTTACATCATGACTAATGGGAAAATATGCTTAATATGAATATATAAGTAGAGCCTATATCAGACTGTACTCCATCTTGGGTGGAGGAGAGGAGTGGTAGAGGGAGAAAATTAAAACTAAAAATCTTACGGAAATGAATGTTGAAAACTAAAAATAAATAAATCAATTATCAAAAAAAGAGAAATCTCTCATTTAAATTCCTGCTTCAGTTCTCTCCCAATCAAATCAATCTCCTATAAACCTGCCAAATTTATTTTCCTTAAGCACAGGTTTGATCACATCACTCTTTACTCACTAAATCAGTGACTCTGAACTGCCTCTAGGAAAAAAATATAAATTCCTCAATTTGGTTTTTAAAAACTTTCACAATATGGCCCAGCATATAGCTATAGAGTTATTATTTATTACTTTCCCTTCCCTTATTCTACAGCCTAGTTAAACTTGGTTTCTTACTAGTCCTCCAACACAACACTTTATTTCCTGCCTCCATGCCTTAATACTAACTCCCTCTTCTTGAGGATACTTTCTTCTCACCTCTACCACACAGAAAGCCTTCAGCTCCCTTTGATTTGCTACTCAACTTTAACTTTTACATGAAGCTTTCCTTACATGAAACTGCTGCTGCCTTGATCCCCCAAATAACGAATATTTATTCTGCATATACTTACAAAGCACACTGTTATGGTAGGAATTGGAGAGCAGTTGAGATTAATGCTTTTAGAATATGACAAATGTTTAGCGTATTTTGATCTAAGTATCATTAGGGTTGTGGTTCTGCTCAAAAAATAAAAAACAGTCTATTTACCTTCTCATCTGAAAGGAAGGGAGAGCCAAAATCTCACAAGAGGGAAGAGGAGTGTATAGAAGCTGCAGTGTAGTTATTAAGAGCTCTATAACTATGATATTGCAACAATGAGG
Source organism: Phascolarctos cinereus (assembly GCF_003287225.1). Taxonomy (NCBI): domain Eukaryota; kingdom Metazoa; phylum Chordata; class Mammalia; order Diprotodontia; family Phascolarctidae; genus Phascolarctos; species Phascolarctos cinereus. The sequence continues at coordinate 180,263,167 of NW_027555514.1, read as the reverse complement.
AGAGAGATCATGACATCATGAAGTGTATGGGGGAATGGAAGGGTATAGTCTTTATGTCCAAGTGGCTTCAGTTATGATTTTAAAGCCTCTACAACAAAACTGTTTCAATTACAACATGATGAAGTGAAATTTGAAGAGGATAAAAACACAACCTCTGTTGCTGCTATTACTACTGCTGCTACTGATACAACAGGAAGGGAGATGTTAGGAAAAGACAGTAGTGAAACTATGCAGAAACTGGACAAAAGGTAGCAGAATGGTTCTACCTATCTCAAAGTTTCTTTTTAGGGCAAGAAAAAAACTGGTGAAATTCCTCTTTTACAGTCTACTTACCTCACTCTGGGTCTCATGCTGAGACTATATCTCTAATTCTCCTTTCTTTAAGAGTTTTTTTTTCCCCTTTCTTTATTAGGTATGAATTTTTAAAAGAAACCAGTGTCAGTAACATGCATTTGTGTGTGTTGAGAAGGATTTATTAAATCTAAATGATAGGAAGTCTATGGACAGCCAAGTACTTCTCCAACCACTAAAATAATTTGCACGTGCGCGCGCGCGCACAAACACACACACAAACACACACACACACACACACACACACACACACACACACACTGCTTTTCCCAACAGAATGCAAGCTCCTTGAGAGTAGGGACTTTCACATTTGCCTTTAAATAAACAATGACTAGTGAAGTGCACAATGCATAGGTGCATAGTACATACTTAGTCAATGAATGTTTATTTATTGGATGTTTTTTTTTCCACTGTTGCAGAGAAACAGTCCTTTGATATCCTACAATTAATTGTATAAAATGAACTTCGTTAATATTTTTTAAAAACTATCATTTATTTTATCATTATTAAAGTATAGAATACGGCAAATAATTGATCCCCATCTTTCTTGTAACCATTTTTTATATGTATAAAAGCAACTATTATTCCATTTTTGATTGTTTAATTTCTATTACACATTCCCAATCAGTAATATTTTCTAGTTTTTAAATTATTTAGAGTACTTACTTCTCACCCTTTTCCAATGTTTTCCTATCCTTCTATAACGAGAGCATTCTACTAAACTTCTTTAGAGAAAAAGCTCAATTCCAATGGCTCCATAGAATGTACACTCTCATTATGTCACATCATTAATAGTGAGGAGCAAACTGAAGAATTTTTCTATTTCATATCTTCACATTAAAAAAAACTCACCTAAATGATAGAGTTCTTTCAGAATTTTTTAATAAATTTGAAGACATCTTGGGAAGCAAATCATATTCATAAAAAACCTTCACATTTTATATAACAATAAAATAGGATGGCAATAACTAAATCAATCAATCAATAAAAACTTCACTGCTTAGAAAGATGACATCTCATTTTAAGTGAATCAAGAATAGCTATAATTTCAATGTTCTTAATTTACCCTTTAGTTTCTCAGATAGTTCACAAGAAAAAGTTTTCAAGATTTGTCTTGGGAGTATTTTTGTTGTTGCTGTTATATCTTTCTTTCTTCTTCTATTTTTCATTCTTTTGATTTAATTTTATTGTTTCCTGATGTCTCATGGAGTCATTAGCTTCAACTTGCCCATTTCTAATTTTTAAGGAATCATTTTCATCAGTGAGCTTTTGTATCTCCTTTTCCATTTGTCCAACTCTACTTTTTAAGGACTTCTTTTCTTCAGGACATTTTTGTGCCTCTTTTCTATGTGTCCAATTATGCTTTTTGAAAAGGTCTTCTCTTCAGTGAGTTTTTGTATATTTTTTTTCTATATGGTCAATTCTGCTTTTCAAGGCATTCTTCTCCTCATTGGCTTTTGTATCTCTTTTACCATTTGGCCTATTCTGTTTTTTTAAGGTGGTATTTTCTTCAGTATATTTTGTTTCTCCTTTTCCAAGTTATTGACTCTTTTCATGATTTTCTTGCCTTACTCTCATTTTTTTCCCCCAATTTTCCCTCTACCTTCTTATTTGATATTTAAAATGCTTTTTGAGCTCTTCCAATAATTCTTTTTTTTCTTTTCAAAATTTTATTAATTTATTTTGATTTATCAAACAATCACTTCCATATGCTTTTGAGTTGAAAATTTTTCTCCCCCCTCTTCCCCCCCCATCCTCCTCAAGATGGCACACAATCTGATATAGGCTTTACATTTACATACCCATTAAACATATTTTCACATTAGTGAAGTTGTAAGTAAAAATTAAAACCAATAGGAGGAACCATCAGAAAGATGAAACAAAACTCAACAGAAGGTAAAAATAAGTGACAGAGATTCAACCTCCATAGTTCTTTCTTTAGATGTGGACAGCATTTTCCATCCCAAGGCCTCTGGAGACGTCTTAGATCCTCATAATGCAGACAAAGGTTCAGTTTAACAATCTTAGTCATTGCATAAAGTGGCTGTTATTGTATACAAAGTCCTCTTGGTTCTGCTTATTTCACTCAGCATCAGACCATATAGGTCTTTCCAGGTTTTTCTGAAGTCAGCCTGTTCATCATTTCTTATAGTACAATAGTATTCCATTACATTCATATACCACAACTTACTCAGCCATTCCCCAATTGATGGGCATCCTCTCAATTTCCAATTCTTTGCCACCACAAAAAGAGCTGCTATGAATATTTTTGTACACATGGGTCCTTTTCCCATTTGCTGGATCTCTTTGGGATATAGCCCTAAAAGTGCTATTGCTGGATCAAAGGGTATGCACATTTTTGTAGCCCTTTGGGCATAGTTCCAAATTGTTCTCCAAAATGGTTGGATCATTTCACAACTCCACCAACATTGTATTACATTTCCAGTTTTCCCACATCTTCCCCAACATTTATCATTTTCCTGTTTTCTCATGTTGGCCAATCTGATAGGTGTGATGTGGTACCTCAGAGTTCTTTTGATTTGCATTTCTCTAATCAGTAATGATTTAGAGCATTTTTTCATATGACTATAGATGGCTTTAATTTCTTCATCTGAGAACTGTCTGTTCATATCCTTTGACCATTTATCAATTGGGGAATGGCTTGTGTTCTTATAAATTTGCCTTAATTCTCTATATATTTTAGAAATGAGGCCTTTATCAGAGGGACTGGTTATAAAAATTCTTTCCCAATTTTCCACGTTCCTTCTAATCTTAGTTGCATTGGCTTTGTTTGTGCAAAAACTTTTCAATTTAATGTAATCAAAATTATCCATTTTGCTTTTCATAATGTTCTCTATCTCCTGTTTGGTCATGAATTCTTCTGTTCTCCATAGATCTGATAGGTAAACTATTCCTTGTTCTCCCAGTTTACTTATGGTATCAGCCTTTATATCTAAGTCATGAATCCATTTTGACTTTATTTTGTATGGTGTGAGATTTGGGTCTATGCCTAGTTTCTGCCATACTCTTTTCCAGTTTTCCCAGCAGTTTTTTTCAAAGAGTGGGTTCTTATCCCAGAAGCTGGGGTCTTTGGGTTTATCAAATAATAGATTACTATAGTCATTGACTACTGTGTCTTGCATATTTAACCTATTCCACTGATCCACCTCCCTATTTCTTAGCCAGTACCAAGCAGTTTTGATGATTGCTGCTTTATAATACAATTTAAGATCTGGAATTGCTAGGCCACCTTCCCCTGCATTTCTTTTCATTAGTTCCTTTGATATTCTGGACCTTTTGTTTTTCCAAATGAATCTTGTTATTATTTTTTCTAACTCTATAAAATAATTTTTGGTAGTTTGATTGGTATGGCACTGAATAAGTAAATTAGCTTAGGTAGGATTGTCATTTTTATTATATTAGCAGGCCTACCCATGAGCAACTGATGTTTTTCCAATTATTTAGATCTGATTTTATTTGTGTGAAAAGTGTTTTAATTGTGTTCATAGAGTTCCTGGGTTTGTTTCAGGAGGTAGACCCTAAATATTTTATAATGTCACAGTAAGTTTAAATGGGATTTTCTTTCTATCTCTTGCTGTTGGGCTTTGTTGGTAATATATAGAAATGCTGATGATTTATGTGCGTTTATTTTATAGCCTGCAACTTGCTAAAGTTGTTTATTATTTCAAGTAGTTTTTTACTTGATTCTCTAGGATTCTCTAAGTATATCATCATGTCATCTGCAAAGAGTGATAGCTTTGTTTCTTCTTTGCCTATTCTAATGCCTTCAATTTCTTTTTCTTCTCTTATTGCTAAAGCTAACGTTTCCAGTACAATATTGAATAACAGTGGTGATAATGGACATCCTTGTTTCACCCCCATCTTATTGGAAATGCTTCTAGCTTGTCCCCATTACATATAATGCTTGCTGAAGGTTTTAGATAAATGCTATTTTATTTTAAGGAAGACTCCATTTATACCTGCTGTCTAGTGTTTTTAATAGGAATGGGTGTTGTATTTTATCAAAAGCTTTTTCTGCATCTATTGAGATGATCATGTGGTTTCTGTTGGTTTTGTGTTGATATGCTCAATGATGCTGATAGTTTTCCTAATATTGAACCAACCCTGCATTCCTGGTATAAATCCTACCTGGTCATAGTGTATTATTCTTGTGATAAGTTGCTGCAATCTACTTGCTAGTATTTTGTTTAAAATTTTTGCATCTATATTCATTAGAGAAATTGGTCTATAATTTTCTTTCTCTATTTTGACTCTTCCTGGTTTAGGTATCAACACCATATTTGTATCATAAAAAAATTTGGTAAGACTCCTTCTTCACCTATTTTCCCAAATAGTCTATATAGTATTGGAATTAATTGTTCTTTAAATGTTTGATAGAATTCACATGTAAATCCATCTGGCCCTGGAGATTTTTTCCTAGGGAGTTCATCAATGGCTTGTTCAATTTCTTTTTCTGAGATGGGGTTATTTAAGTATTTTACTTCCTCTTCGGTTAATCTGGGCAATTTATATTTTTGTAAATATGTATCCATTTCACTAAGATTGTCAAATTTGTTGGCATATAGTTGGGCAAAATAATTCCTAATTATTGTTTTAATTTCCTCTTCCTTGGTGGTAGCTTCACCCTTTTCATTCTTGATACTAGTAATTTGGTTTTCTTCTTTCTTTTTTTAATTAAATTAACCAAAGGCTTATCTATTTTATTGGTTTTTTCATAAAACCAGCTCTTAGTTTTATTTATTAGTTCAATAGTTTTCTTAATTTCAATTTTATTAATTTTTCCTTTGGTTTTCAATATTTCTAATTTGGTGTTTAGTTGAGGATTTTTAATTTGTTCTTTTTCTAGTTTTTTTAGTTGTATGCCCAATTCATTAATCTCCTCTTTTTCTATTTTATTTATGTAAGCATTTAGAGATATAAAACTTCCCCTAAGAACTGCTTTGCTGCATCCCATAGGTTTTGGTATGTTGTCTCATTATTGTCATTCTCTTGAATGAAATTATTGATTGTTTCTATGATTTGTTGTTTGACCCAATCATTTTTTAGGATTAGATTATTTAGTTTCCAATTATTTTTTAGTCTATCTTTCCATGGCCCTTTATTACATATAATTTTTATTGCATCATGATCTGAAAAGGATGCATTTAATATTTCTGCCTTTCTGCATTGGATTGTGAGGTTTTTATGCCCTAGTACATGGTCAATTTTTGTGTATGTGCCATGTACTGAGAGAAAAAAGTATATTCCTTTCTATCCCCATTCAGTTTTCTCCAGAGGTCTATCATACCTAACTTTTCTAATGTTCTATTCACCTCCTTAACTTCTTTCTTGTTTATTTTGTGGTTAGACTTATCTAGTGCAGAGAGGGGAGGTTCAGGTCCCCACTAGTATAGTTTTGCTGTCTATTTCTTCCTGTAACTCCCTGAACTTCTCCTGTAAGAATTTGGATGCTATACCATTTGGTGCATATATGTTTAGTAATGATATTACTTCATTGTCTATGGTGCCTTTTAGCAGGATGTAGTTTCCTTCCTTATCTCTTTTGATTAGATCTATTTTTGCTTTTGCTTTGTCTGAGATCAGGATTGCTACCCCTGCTTTTTTTACTTCAGCTGAAGTATAATATATTCTGCTCCAGCCTTTTACCTTTACCCTGTATGTGTCACTCTTTTTCAAATGTGTTTCCTGTAAACAACATATTGTAGGATTATGGTTTTTAATCCATTCTGCAATCTTTTCTTTTATGGGAGAGTTCATCCCATTCACATTCACAGTTATGATTACTATCTGTGTCTTTTTCTCCATCCTTTTCCCCCCATTTATGCTTTTCTTTTCCTTTTTCCTTTCCCCCTTCACTAGTGTTTTGCTTTTGACCACCGCCTCCTTCAGTCCCTTCCCCTTTTATTATCCCTTTCCCTTTTCTTCCCCTTTAGTCTTACTGCTTCTTCCCTCCCTTCTTTCCCCCTCCCTTTTCTTTCCCCTTTTCCCTCCTACTACTGCCTATAGGGCAAGTTAGATTTCTATACCTAACTGATTATATTATGCCCTTCTTGAGCCAAATCTGATGAGAGTAAGGTTCAAACAATGCTCCCCCCCTTCTTTCCCTCTGCTGTAATAGGATTTTGTGTCTTTTCCTGTAATGTAATTTACCCTTGTCTGCCTCCTCCTTTCTCAGTACATTTTCTAAGATCAGATTGATCCACTTATTTGGATCCATTTAACCCACTTGATTAGATTTTTTTTTATCATTACATCAAAGTCAACTAATATCCACCCTCTTTATGTATACTCCTTTAACAAGGTGTAATAACAATACAGTTCTCAAGGGTTGCAAGTCTCATATTCCCTTGTAGGGGTTTAAACAGCCCCCCCCTTATTAACAACATATTGTATCCTTCTGTCCCATTTACCTTTTTAAGTCCTTCTTGAGTCCTGTACTTGAAGATCAAATTTTTTGTTGAGCTCTGGTCTTTTTATCAGGAAAGTTTGGAAGTCTCCTATTTTTGAATATCCACCTCCTCCCTTGAAAAATGATGCTCATTTTTGCTGGGTAATTGATCCTTGGCTGCATTCCAAGCTCCTTTGCCTTAAATATCATGTTCCATGCCCTGCGGTCTTTTAGTGTAGAAGCTGCAAGGTCCTGTGTAATCCTGACTGTGGTTCCATGATATTTAAATTGTTTCTTTCTGGCTGCTTGCAGCACCTTCTCTTTCATCTGGTAATTTTGGAATTTTGCTATTATATTCCTTGGCATTGTCAATTTGGGATCTCTTTCAGGTGGTGATCGGTGGATTCTTTCTATGGTTATTTTCCCTTCTGGTTCTAGGACTTCTGGGCAGTTTTCCTTTATGATTTCCTGAAAGATACTGTCCAGGCTCTTTTTTTCATCATGATTTTCAGGTAGTCCAATAATTTTTAAATTGTCTCTCCTGAGTCGATTTTCCAGGTCGGTTGTTTTACTGATGAGGTATTTTACATTTTCATCTATTTTTTCATTTTTTTGTTTCTGTTTGACTGATTCTTGCTCTCTCATAGAGACATTAGTTTCCATTTGTCCAATTCTAGTTTTTAACAGATTGTTTTCTTCTGTTAGTTTTTGTGCTTCCTTCTTCAACTGGCCAATTGTGTTTTTTAGGGACTTGTTTCTTCAGTGTACTCTTCTGTTAGTTTTTGCACTTCCTTCTTCAATTGGCCAATTGTGTTTTTTAGGGACTTGTTTTCTTCAGTGTATTTTTTTTTCCAATTGGCCAACTGTATTTTTGAAGGACTCTTCTACCTGTCTCATTTGAGTATTAAAATCCTTCTTGAGCTCTTCTAAGAAGGCTTTTTGGGCTTCAGACCAGTTCATATTCCCTTTTGTTGTTGCAGATGTGGGTTTGTTGACAATGTTTTCCTCTTAAGAATTTCTGTCTTGATCTTCACTCTTCTCATAATATGAATCTATGGTACATTTCTTTTTTCCCTGGCCTTTAAAGAGATTGAGCTCTCCTGCTGGGGAACAGAGGGTACTGACCCAAGCTTCTTGTGTTGGGAGCCTAGGTCTTGGTCACTGGCTTTGTGTGCTGGGGCCTCTTATGCTGGCAATTGGAGGCTGTAGGTTTCTGGCAGCTTACCTTGTTGGGCTGGAATCAGCAAGGCTGGAACTTTCAGGCAATTCTAGGTTGCCTGCTTTTCCTTTCCTTTAGCTTTCTTCAGCTCCTTTTAGATGGGTGCTGCAGGGTGTTTATCTGCCTGGGGCCCCCTGCAGTGTTGTCTCCCTCATTTCTGCTAAAGCACTGGGAGATTCCTTTGCAGTGGAGTGCCGAGGCAACTGGTGGCTTTCTGAGCTGGTTTCCAGGTTCCCCCCCTCACTGAGGCACTTGGAGGTCCAGGAGTTGGTGTTTGCCTGCTCTACCACCTGGGCTTCAGGATTTCTTCACAATTGGAGGCTGCAAGGCTCTGACGGCTCACATGGTGTTGGGCTGGAATCAGCAAGGCTGGGGCTTTAGGAAGCCTTTAGATTGTTTTCTTTACCTCCTTTCAGATGAATGCCGCAGGGTACTTATCTGCCTGGGAGCCCTTGTAGTTCTGCCAACCTTATTTTTGCTGAGGCACTGGGAGACCCGTTTGCTGGGCTGCTGCACTGCTGCTCCCGTCTTTCTTCTAGTTCAGGTGTTCCAGGGTTTTTTTCTGGGGTGATATTTTCTGGGTTTTCAGAGGTTCATAGGAGAGAGTGAGAGCGACTACCTTTTCACTCCGCCATCTTGGCTTCCAGAAGCAGAATCTTCCAAGAATTCTTTTTGGGTCTGAGACCAATTCATATTTGTTTGGATGTAGCAGTTTTGGCTTTGTTGTATTTCTGAATCTATGCTTTGATCTTCCCTACTACCATAGTAACTTTCTATAGCCAGGTTCTTTTTCTGTTGTTGTTGTTTGTTCATTTTTCCAGGTTATTTCTTGACTTTTGACTCTCTGTTAAAGTAGGCCTCTGCTCTTGAGGTAGAGGGAGCACTGCCCAAAGCTTTGGGCTTTTCTTGCTGTTGTTTCAATGGAAAGTCTGTATGTTTTAAATTTTTCTAATGTGGCATGATCTAAGAAGAGGTATGGTCACTCTTCCCCCCTGGCCTATGCTCTGATCTGTGAAAGACTACATGCACACTTTTCTACTCTGGAACTATGAACAGGGTGCCCACTCCTCTGCAGCCACAAGTTCAACCTAGAACGTCAACTCAGAACTACAACCCAGAACCCCTGTATGGGCAATATAACAGAGTTGTGCAACTCTGGCGCACTCTGCAGTGCCAACAAAGGGACCTCTGTAATCTCCTTCTGATCAGGTGTTCAATAATGGGATGAGAGCTCCAGAAACCTCTGCTGATTCAGGCTCACCCAAGGCATATTGCTGGTGTTCTAGGGTCTGGACTGCACTGGCTTGCACTCCTCTCTCACCTCAGTGCAACAGACATTTCCTGCTGACCTTCTAAGTTATCTTGGGCTCAAAAATTATTTCACCCCCTCTTTTTGTGATTTTGCCACTCCAGAATTTGTTTTGAGGAATTATTTAAAGTTGTTTGGATGGTAATTTGGGAGACTTCAGGAGAGATCCTAGCTTTCCTCTTCCATCTTAACTTCACCACCAATTACCAAACGTTAAAAGAATAATTAGCTCCAATACTACATAAACTATTTAGAAAAATAGGAATAGAAGGAAGCCTACCAAATTCTTTTTATGACACAAATATGGTTCTGTTATCTAAACCAGAAAGAGCAAAAACAGAGAAAGAAAACTATAGACAAATTTTCCTAATGAATATTGGTGAAAATATTTTAAATAAAATACTAGCAAAGAGATTATAGCAATATATCACAAAGATCATATATTGTGACCAGTTAGGATTTATATCAGGAATGCAAGGCTTGTTTAATATTAGCAAAACTATCAGCATAATTGATGATATCAATAACAAACCCAAGAAAAACATATAATTTCTCAATTGATGCAGAAAAAGCTTTTGACAAAATATAACTCTTATTCCTATTAAAAACACTAGAAAGCAACGAAATAAATGGAGCTTTCCTTAAAATAAGTAACATCTATCTAAAATCATCATCAAGCCATTTATCATAGGGATAAGCTAAAAGTCTTCCCAATAAGATCAGGGTGGAGCAAGGATGCCCATTATCACCACTATTATTCAATACTGCATTTCAAGTGTTAGCTATAATAATAAGAAAAAAAATGAACAAATTAGAATAGGCAATGAGAAAACAAAACTATTATTCTCTGCAGATGATATGATGGTATACAAAGAGAATCCTAGAAAATCAACTAAATAATTGAAATAATTAACAACTTTAGCTAAGTTGAAGGATATAAAATAAGCCTATACAAATCATTAGCATTTCTATATATAACTAAAAAGTCCAGAGATAGAGAGAAAAATACTGTTTAACAAAAATACAGACAATATAAAATACTTGGGAGTCTTACATGCCAAGACAAACCCAGGAACTATATAAACACAATTACAAAGCACTTTTCAGAAAAATAAAGTTATATCTAAACAATTGGGAAAAAACATTAATGCTCATGGGTAGGCTGAGCCAATATAATAAAAATGACAATTGTATCTAAATTAATTTACTTATTCAGTGCCATAACAATCAAACTACTAGAAAATTATTTTATAGAGCTATGGAAAAAAAAAGTTTATCTAGAAGAACAAAAGGTCAAGAATATCAAGGCAATAAATGAAAAAAATATGAAGGAAGGTGGCCTAGTCATACCAGATCTCAAACTATATTTTAAAATGGTACTCATCAAAACTATCCTGTGCCAGCTAAGAAACAGAGCAATGGATCACTAGAATAGATTAGGCACACAATACACAGTAGTAAATGACTACAGTAATCTTATGTTTAATAAACCCAAAGATCCAAGCTTTGGGGACAAGACTCACTATTTGATAAAATCTGCTGGGAAAACTGAAAAGCAGTTTGGCAGAAACTAGGTATAGGCCAATATTTAAAACCATATATTAAGATAAAGGCAAAATGAGTACATGATTTAGACATAAAGGGTGATGCCATATACAAATCAGAGAGGCATGGAATAGTTTGCCTGGAAGAACCATGGATAAAGAAAAAAATTATGACTAAACAAGAGATAGAGAACATTATAGGATGTAAAATAGATGATTTTGCTTGTATTAAATTAAAAAGGCTTTGTACAGGCAAAACCAATATGGCCCATGGTTAGCAGGAAAGAAGAAAATTGGGGGGGGGGATTTACGGTAAGTTTCTCTGATAAATGCCTCATTTCTTAAACATATTGAGAAATGAATAAAATTTATAAGCATACAAATCATTCTCCAATTGATAAATGGTCAAAGGATATGAACAGGCAGTTTTTAGATGAAGAAATCAAAGTTATCTATAGGTATTTAGAAAAATGCTCTACACCACTGATGATTATACAAATCTAAATTAAAACAATTCTGAGTTACCACCTCAAACCTATTAGATTGGCTAATATGACAGAAAATGAAAATGAGAAATATTGGAGGGTAGATAAAAAAACTGGACACTAATGCCCTGTTGGTGGAGTTGTGAATTGATCCAACCATTCTGGAGAGCAATTTGGAACTCTACCCAAAGGGCTATAAAACTGTGTATACCCTTTGATCCAGCAATACTAAGACTGTATCCCAAAGATATATTAAAAAAAGAAAAGGACCTATGTGTAGAAAAATATTCATAAAAATTCTTTTTGTGGGAGCATAGAATTGGAAAATGAGGGGATGCCCATCAATTGGGGAATGCCTCAACAAGTTGCGGCATATGTTGTTATGGAATAATATTATGCTATAAGAAATAATGAGCAGAATGCTTTCAGTAAAACCTGGAAAGACTTGTAAGAACTGATGCAAAGTGAAGTGAGCCAAAACAGGAAAACATTGTACATAGTAACAGCAATATTGTATAACAATCAACTGTGAATGACTTAGCTATTTTCAGCAATAGAATGATCTAAGACAATTGCAAAAGACATCATGGGAAAAAAAACCTCCCAAACTATCTACTTCCAGAGAAAGAACTGATGAATTCTCAAGACAGATCTCAGTGAAGTTTTTAAAACTGTGTTATTTTTGGTCTGTATTTTCTTTCACAACATGACTAATATGGAAATATATTTTGCATATATAATGTATATTAAATTTTTTGCCTTCTCAGAGAGGGCAGAGTAAAGTGTTAGAGAGAATTTGGAACTTAAAATTAAAAAAAAATACTAATATTACAAATTGTTTTTACATGTAATTGGAAAAAAATAAAACATTTTTTCAAATATTAAACATTTTGCTAGTTAAGAATCGAGAAAAGCTAAGGATTTTTGTCTTCCGTTCTTTAGCAACACCTCACAGTATATCCCTTTTGACTTCTCTATCAGCAAAAGTCAGCACTAAAAAGGAGCCAAACTATGATTAATTGTAATGTTCATTCTGGCTCTTGTATAATTGGTGTTGATACACAGTTTCCTCCAATCAGTGCCAAGGTAAAAGATCATAGATATGGAATTGGTATGCAATGCCAGACATGGTACTTGTGTTCATTGGTTTTGCTTCTATTTAAAAAAAAACCCAAAAAACCAAGGTTGATTCAATAAGGGGAAAATGCACAAAGCCGCAATGGCTATGGTGAAAAATAGAAGGCAAAAGTCAAACTTTGAAGAAATACAGAAAATTATTTTATAACTTTCAATTTCATTGTGGTTACTCAACTGTATCTTTCTGGAAAGTTTAGTTCAAATTTTAAAATAACTAATGATTAGTTTGTTAATTGTGTGCCAATGGTTACTTCTAAATTCTGAAAATATTTTCCCTAACAATTCCTCAGGTATCTTATTTTTGTAGGGCAAAGGAAAATGTTCCACTAATTGCCACAATTACAAAATCAAAAATGATTTTGTTCAGTTTATTAACTTTTACTGCACAGTCCCAGGCCTAACAGAAATGTGAATAGATCTCAAAGTAATAAGTCAGGAAGTTGAGCAAAGTAAAGGAATGATGCTACAAAAATTTAACTTGGTTCAATTACCAAAAATTCAACTTCTTAGTCTCTTTTATCTGGATTTTACATATTTATTCATATTATTCATTTAACAAATACTTATTTAGTACCTACTATGTACAAAGCAGCATGCTTAGTCACTGTGGGGAATATAAAGGTGAAAAAGACAGTGCTTCCTCTTCCTTAGGATACCTATAGAAACAGATTCTCAATGTTTCCCTGGATGATATCATGCCAATACTTTCCATGGGTTTTTCTTGGCAAGGATACTAGTGTGGCTTAACATCTCCTTCTCCAGAGGCAAACAGAGGTCAAATGACTTGACCAGGATCATGCAGCCAGCAAATGTTTGAAGCTAGATTTGAACTCAGGTCTTCCTGACTCCCGGCCCAGCTCTCTCTTCACTAAGTCATCTAGCTACCTTCTAAAATGTAAAATATAATGTAAAAATGCACTGAGAGGCACAAATGGCATTTAGAGGAGAAAGAGATTAAATGGAGCATGTAGTAGGAATGCATACCTACTGGGCAACTTATACATCTCTAAATGAGATACTTGGGTTCTTTTAGACCATTTGTATGAGGATGTATAAAAGGAACTAGAGTGAAGTAGGGAGTCAGAAATTTTCTAGTTCAACCCTTTTATTTTTCTTCATTTACTTTGCACTGATGCTATTTTCAGATATAACCCTAAACCACCAGCATATGCCCTTCTCCTCACTAAACCTTGTAGCAGAGAAAAATTGTTAAGAAAAACCAAACAAAGGCTCACATCTGACATCATATGCTATATTCAGCAGCCATAGGCTCCCACTCCCCAAAAAACATATGTGTAGGGTCAAAGGAGATTATGTTTATTTATCTGTTTTTCCATATTAAAGATCAGTTGTGAAAATCACTAACAGTTTGGAAATATTTTAGTATTGTTTCCACTTTCACTACTGTAGCTATTTTGTATGTTGTTCTGCTGGTTCTCTTCATATTATTTTAGAGAGTTACTTGGGACATTGAGAGATGAAGTCACATTTGCTGAGGTTACAGAATTAGTACGTGACAGATTTGGAAATTTGAACCCAGGTATTACCAGTCTTAAAGCCTGCTATCCATCTACTACATTGTGCTACCTCTTTCATTAAAGCAATGTGTACTTTTATTTGCCCCAAGGCAAATGCATTTTTAAATGTTGTTGCCATAAATATTTACTTAAAATCAAATTCATTTAATATTTCTTACTAAAACTTTCTATGTCACTGCTACTACCAGTTTTTTGAGCCAGAAAATAAGAAATTATGGAATCAGGGAAGCTGAAGCTGGGCTGGGCCTAAGCAAAATATGGAAAGAGATAAAATAGGAAACAAAATTATAATTAAAGAAACTAATGTCAATATTAAATGCATATGCTCTGAGTGCCTTAATATTTTAATTTATAAAGAAAAATAATTATAAGAATATATACACAGATTTTTTTTTTTGCAATCAGCATGATAGTTTGCTTAGTGAACCATAGAGAGTAATGATGATAATAATAATAAAAATATAGCAGAATAAAATAGTAGGATATAAATCAAATCCACCCAAGTCATCAGCATTTCTATATATTGCCCAAAAATACAGTAAGACGAGATGGAAAGAGAAATTCTCATTTACATTAACTACAAAATGTATGACATCCTTGGGAGTCTATCAAAACACATAAAAACTACATGAATTCAACTCCAAAACAGCCTTTATAAAAATAAATGTCAACCAGAATAATTATAGAAACATTAATTGCTCATTGTTAAGCCAAGCTAATATAATAAAACAGCAATATTACCTTGATTAATTTGCTCAATCATGATATAAAAATAAAAATTCCAAAATTTTTTGTAGAAAAAGCAATAATAAAATTCATCTGGAGGAATAAAAGAAAGAATCTCAAGAAAAATAATGGAAAAAAGTGGGAAGAAAGGGAACCTATTACTATGAAATATCAAACTATATTACAAAATATTATCATAACAATTCGGTGCCCCTTAAGAGAAGTTGATCTGAAGAGTTAGTTATCTATACAACATAAAGAAGTAAATACACGTACTATTCTAGTGTTTGATAAACTGCTTACAAAAACAGGAAAACAGTCTGGCAGAAAATTAATATAGACTAACATCTCAAAAATACCAAGATAAATACCAGGAGATACATGATAGACATAAAGGGGGATACTGTTAACAAATTATAGGAGCAGTGAAGAAATTTCCTTTCAGCTTTATGGATAGGGGAACATTCCATGACTAAACAAGAGACAGCTGGGATAATAGAAATGGACAACTTTGATTACATACAGTTAAATAAACCTTTTATACAAAGAAAACTAAAATTTCCTATAAAAAATAAAATTAGAGGGGAAGTAGGTATTTTTTGCAATTTTGCAAAATTTTCTGCCTCACTCTTTCTCATTCTCTCATCTCTGTTTCTACTCTCTCATGCTTTCTCTGTGATATATGTGTGTGTACATATATGTATATATTTGCATATGTATTTTATAAATGATTGGTCAAAGGATATGAATATGTAATTTTCAATGAAAGAAATCCAAAGTTATCAGCAGTCACATGAAAAATGCTTCAATTTACTATGCATTAAAGAAATGTGTATTTAAATTATGCTGAACTTCTACCTCTACACTCATTGTATTGACAAAGTTTACAAAAATGTAAAATGATGAATGTTAAAGAAGCTGTAAAAAAAAACCCAAGCATATTTTTACTATATTGCTGTCACTGTGTACAATGTTCTCTTGGTTCTACTCACTTCATTTTGCATTACTTCATATATGTCTTCCCAGGATTTTCTAAAACCAATCTATTTGTCATTTATTGTTCAATAGTTTTCTTAATTTCGATTTCAGTAATCTCTCCTTTGTTTTTCAGAATTTATAGTTTGGTATTTAGTTGGGGATCCTGAATTTGTTCTTTTTCTAGCTTTTTTTTTTAGTTTCATGTCCAATTCATTGATCACTTCTTTCTCTATTTTATTCATGTAAAGATTTAGAGATATAAAACTTCCTCTAAGAACTACTTTTGCTGCATCCCATTAGTTTTGGTATGTTGTTTCATTATTGTCATTCTCTTGGATGAAGTTATTGATTGTTTCTAGGATTTGTTGTTTGACCCATTCATTCTTTAGGATTACATTCTTTAGTTTCCAATTAATTTGTCTATCTTTCCATAGTCCTTTATTGCAAGTAATTTTTATTGCACGATCATCTGAAAAGGATGCATTTAATATTTCTGCCTTTCTGCATTGGATTGTTAGGTTTTTATGCCCTAATATGTGTTCAATTTTTGTGTATGCACTGCTGAGAAAAAGGTATATTCTTTTCTATCCCCATTCAATATTCTCCAGAAGTCAAGCATATCTAACTTTCATAAAATTCCATTGATCTCCTTAACTTCTTTCTTGTTTATTTTGTGGTTAGATCTGGTTGTCATTTCTTATAGCACAATTGCACTCCATCACAATCATATATCACAGTTTATTCAGCCATTCCCCAATTGATGGGCATCCCTTTGATTTCTAATTCTTTGCCATCACAAAAAGAGCTTGTAATTCTTTTTTGAGATCTATTTGTTCATATACTATGCCCCCCCTTATCTGTCTATCTGGTAATGACTTTTGGTTTTATACACATAGATACGTGTGCATTTGTAATATATATGTGTGTATGTATATATGTATGCATGTCTAGATATATGTGTATGTATGTGTGTGCATGTGTGTGTGAGAGAGAGAGAGAGAGAGAAAGAGAGAGTGAGTTTACACTCAGTTGTTTTGATCATTGCCAACTCTTCAGGACCCAATTTGGAGTTCTCTTGGCAAAGATACTGGAGTGTTTTGCAAATTCCTTCTCAAACTCATTTTAGAGATAAGGAAACTGAGACAAATGGGGTTAAGTGACTTTTTTTTTATACCTTCCTTAACATATTTAGATAGATAGATAGATAGATAGATAGATGGATAGATAGATAGATACACATACATACTTGATCCTCATTATTCATGGATTGTGTATTTTGAATTCCCCTATTCCTAAGATTTGTAACCTCAAAATCAATAATCACAGTACTTTTGTGGTCATTTTCATATATATGTAGATTGGTAAAAAATTAGTTACCCAACTCACATATTTCCAGCTCAGATCAAAAAAAAGGTGACACTCCACTTTCTCATTTTAGCTCTCATTCTATAAAGAACTCCTTTTATGATCTGTGTAGTACCACATTTTTTTGCATTTGTTCATGATATTTAGACATTTGACATAAAATATCTAAAAAACAATAAACTACTATGGTGCATAAATTCATAAATCATTTATAAAAATCCAAAATCAGTCCATTGAACCAAACTATATATTTTTATGAAACAAATAGGAAGCAGGTAACTATACTGGGAAGAAATAAGACAGTTTGTCAAATAACTTTTATTAAGTGCCAACTATGAATGAATCAAAAAGTCTGAATACTATACTGAATAATACAAGAAAATTCCTCAGAAGTCTTAGAAACAGAAGACAAAATGAAGATTTTTAGACTCTACTGAGAAATGCAATATTTAACTTTGTTTAAACTTCAGAAGTTCAATAACAAACAGCAAATATTTCAGGCAGGCAGGAATATGGCCTTCAGTTTTCAATTCATATAATGCAGGACTACTCCTCATTCATGATAAATCCAAAAAAGACATAGGATTATAGTATTTCAAAAAGCAGAAGTAATTAGGTGGAATCTTAAAAATATATATTGCTAAGCTGCTCTTATTTTTAATGAATAAGAATTTTAAGCAAAAGGAGGAATTTTGAGTCATTCTTTCCCAAAAAAACTTCAATAATTTTTCAATAAGTTAAAATACTTCAACAAGTTAAAAAGGATAATTAAATAAGGACAGTTAAAAGCAAAGAAAAATTAAAACCAATTTAAGAAATTGGGGTTCTCTTTAATCTAGGCCAAGATAGGGGTATTAAACAAACAAGCAAACAAAAAACCCTTTCACATTAGTTCACCAATAACAAAAGAAGTAACAGAAAACTTTTGGGGTAAAAGAGATCTAAGACAGTTAAGAGATTTAGAACTCTTCAAATTATTTGAACAAATTATTTGCAGAACAAATAATTTCCTAAAGATTAAATGCAAATGGGGGCAGCTAGGTGGTGCAGTGGCTAAAGCACTGACCCTTGAGTCAGGAGGACTTGAGTTCAAATCTGGCTTCAGACACATAACACTTACTAGCTGTGTGACTCTGGCAAGTCACTTAACCCCAATTGCCTCATATAAAAATTAAAAAAAGAAAGACTAAATGCAAATTATCAGCAACCTTATGACAAAAAAGCTTTAAATCTCTAATAAGAAAAATACTAATTAAAACAGTTCTGAAGTGGAACCTCACTCACATAACATATTGAAGACATTAAGAAATAATTGATTTGGAGGGATTATGGGAACATGGGTGCATCCTGTCGGTGGAGCTGTGAAATAGTTTTATAATTTCCAGAAACTAATTTGGAATTTACATTAGAAAATTTACTAAAGTGTTCATATCCTTTACACTAGAGATTCTACTACTGGACACATATCCCAGGAAAGTAAAAGTAAAAGAAATTCATATAGAAATATTCAAATCAGTACTTTTTATGGTTGCTGACAAATGCTGGAAAAGAAGTTGATACCCATTGATTAGTAAGTAATCAATCATTTTTAAGTGCTTATTATGTATGAAGCACCGTGCCAAGTGATGGGGATACAAAAAGCAGAAAAAGACAGTCCTTGCTTTCAAGGAGCTCCCAATCTAATGGTAGAGCTCACTGTCTAATGGCAGAACTCACAGTTTGATGGAGGAGCTAAAAATATGCCTGTGTAAAATGAGATATATTTGTGTGATGAAATACTATTACTCTATAAGAAATGATGAACATATGAGATTTACAAAGACTTGGGAAGATTTGTGTTCTTTAGTGAAAAGAAATAAAAGCATAGTAAGGATAAAAACATTAACAATAACTATAATAATGAAAATGAAACCAGCATTAAACCAAGATTAAATTCAGCCATGCTCAAAAGATGACCCATCATGGTAACAGGAATACATGATAAAACACTCTTTTCTTTACAGCAAAGAGGTGGCATCTAGGGTAGTGGAATGTTACATACTCTATGAAATATGGCTATATTTTTTGTTTTACTTTTTTAAGGCAGTGTTCAATGCTATTGATAAAGGAGATGCATTGGGAAACGACTGCATGTAAAAAAACCTTTTAATAAGAGAGAGCATTAAGACTCTCTTCATCTTCCTGTTAATAGTGATATTGACTCCTATTTTTATTTTGTCTTTTCTAGCCCAAGGGACATATTTTCTTGGCAAAAAAAAAAAGAAGCAAAATAAGAATTGAGCAATTCTCTATTTTATTTTCCATCATCATAGTCCCATCCATTGTATAACTCATTTATTCTCATTTCTTTCCCAATAACAACATTTCTTGGTTCCCTTAGTTTTCTTCTCCAAGGCCAACTCATTCGAGCTTAAAGACTACTGACATTCTTCTTACAGTACCAGGCAATACTTTTGTATTCATACTCCATTAATTATCCTTGCCTCAGTCTTCCTTACATGTCTCTATTAAATCTAATTTGATCATTGAATTCACTGTACTTCCTCATTAGTGTCTTTAGATAACTGCTTTTTCCTCTTCATCATAATCTATGATTCTATTTAGAAGTTTATATATATATTTATGAGAATATAGGGGGATTCTAGATCTAGTCTCCTTCCAAAAATCTCTACAAGCTGATGGGAGTAGAACACAGAGAAAAAAGATAATATTACATTTTAATTTTTGAAATAATGCATGGATTTCCTCTTTTACAAGTCTGGCCAAGAATAACAATTTATTTAACAGTATTTTATCATTTTAATGCTATTTAATGATGATGGAACCTGCATTTTCTCTTCTTTTCATTTTTCCCTCAAAATTGTTCCATACCCTAGTTCATATTCCTAAAATATTCCCCTGGACAAGTATAAAAACAACTAAAATTTACATGCTACTTTATAGTTATAAAGCATTTCACATGAATACTAATTTGATCCTTAAAACAACCCTGTTTGCATAAGGAAATCAGGGTAACAAAAATATAATTTGATGTTTAGAGGAAGGGTCAGAAAGAAGTAGTTAGGATTTTTTTCTGTTGAATATTTAAGGAAGAAATTTACATCACTGCTGCTTTATCTCCTTGTTCTTGAAACAATTCCTACCATTGCTTCAGAGTGAGTGATTGGTAGCATTATTTAGCTGTGGATGAGTCTATGTTTAGCAAGGTGGAAGGGAGAGCGATACCAAGTGGTTTTGTACTGGGGCCTGTGTTATGTACTTTGCTTGCAAATCTCTCCACTGTGCATGGCTGAAGAAAGCAAATTTTGTATCTGTTCCTTCTGGTTAAATCATATGTGTCATCATCATAAGCTGTTCAGCTCAAATTTTAATTGTCAGTTTTGGGATTCCAACCTGGTTTAAATCCTAGTGATTCTATTTACCTCTTGAGTAACACTGTGTAATTCCCAACTGTCCTCCCTGGGTCTCAGTTTCTTCTTCTGTAAAATGTAGAAATTAGATTAGATGATCTCTTAAATTAGTTCCAATTTTTAATCTATAATCCTCTACTTGCAGATTTTCTGATTATTTGCACTGCATTTTCAATTATTTTATCTTTGGCCAACCTCCAGTATACAAAATTTTGTTATTGTATGTTTTTGTCTTTCGCGATATGCTGGGTAATATTAATTCAATTGTCTTTTTTCAGTCTTCATCTCTTTGGGACGGTCTGTATCAATTATTATTAAACAACCCCTTTTCCTGCATATCTTATTTTTATCTCCCTGTGTTTTTTGAAACACTATTCTCTCTGTCTTTACTCATACCTATCTAATCACTCCTTCTCAGGCTGCTTTGCTGGATCATTATCCATGCCCTACACCCTGTGTGAGGATGAACTGTAGGGTTCATTTTCTGCCACCATGATTTTGCATAAGTTGTTTTCTCTCCTTGCCTCTCCCTCTTGAAATTCTTACCTCCCTTCAACATTTAGATGAAGTCCCATTTCCCTACACATGACTTTCCTTGGGCCCCTATTTGTCATAGCTCTCATCCCCACTCATTCCAGCTGCTCAAAATATTTGTATATATTTTATGATTATTTATCTGTGTATATGCTATTTTCCCCTTGTAGAATGTAAATTCCTTGAGAGAAAAGATTATCTTGGTTTTCTCTATCTTTAATGATTTAGCCTGGAATATGATAGATAAACAAGAAATGCTTATTGAATTGACCTGAATCCAATAAAAGACTAAAGTATTCTTAGTGAAAACATGATAGGGGAAGTCAAAAAGAAGCATGTGCAATAATAGTGAAGAATAACTGCTTTTTTTTTTTACTTTTCATGAATATTTTATTTTTCCTCAATTACATGTAAAATTTTTAAATATTAGATGTTTTAAATTTTGAGTTCCAAATTCTCTTCAACCCTCCCTCCCTCTTCTCCACTCTCGAAAAGATGGCAAGCAAATTTGATATAGATTACACATGTGCAATCACGCAAAATATATTTCCATATTTAGTCATGTTATGAAAGAAAACATAGGCCAATAAAAACATGAAAAAAGTAAAAAATAATATATTTCAATCTGCATTCAGACTCCATTGGTTCTTATTCTGGAGGTGGGAAAGCATTTTAAATCATGAGCCCTTTGGGATTCTCTTGCATCATTGTATTGTTGAGAATAACCAATTCATTCACATGATCATCATACAATATTGTTGTTACTGTGTACTACTACGTTCTCCTGGTTCTGTTCACTTCACTTTGCATCAGTTCATGTAAGACCTTCCTTTTTTTTTTTTCTGAAATCATCCTGCTCATCATTCCTTATGGCACTATAGTATTCCATTACAATCATATATCACAACTTGCTCAGCCATTCTCTATCTGATGAACATTCTAGTAGTGGTATTGTTTCATCAAAGGGTATGGAGAGTTTTATAACCCTTTAGGTAGAGCTCCAAATTGCTCTCCAGAATGGTCGGATCAATTCACAACTCCATTAGTACACTAGTGCCCCAGTTTTCCTGCATGCCTTCTAACATTTATCATTTTCATTTTCTGTCATATCAGCCAATCTGATAAGTTTTTTTTTCAATCTGATATGTTTGAGGTGCCTCAGAGTTATTTTAATAGGCATTTCTATAATCAGTAGTGATTTAGAACATTTTTATATGACTATAGATAGCTTCGATTTCTTCATCTGACAACTGCTTATTCATATCCTTCGACCATTTATTAATTGAGGAATGACCTGTATTCTTGTAAATCTGACTCAGTTCTCTCTACATATTTGAGAAATGAGTCCTTTAACAGAGATACTTATTGTAAAAAATTCTCAGCTTTCTGCTTTCCTTCTCATCTTGGTTGCATTGATTTTGCTTGTGTAATGACTTTTTAATTTAACATAATCAGAATTTTACATCTTGTATTACTCTTTATCTCATTTGGTCATAAATTATTCCCTTATCCATAGATCTGACAGGTAAACTATTCCTTGCTCTCCTAATTTGTTTATGGTATCACCTTTTATGTCTAAACCATGTACCCAATTTTATCTTATATTTGTATATGGTGTAAGATGTTGATCTATACCTATATTATGCCATACTGTTTTCCAGTTTTCCCAGCAGTTTTTGTCAAAAAGTGAATTCTTTTCCCCAAAGCTTGGGTCTTTAGGGTTACCAAACACTACATTACTATGGTCATTTACTGCTATGTCTTATGTACCTAATCAATTCCACTGATCCACCATTCTATTTCTTAGCCAGAACCAGATTATTTTGATGATTATAATTTTCTAATACAGTTTGAGATCTGGTATGGCTAGGGCAACTTCAGTAAAGGATTCTTGCACTTGTGCTTAGGTAATGAATATCTGAAACTAACCTTTTAAAAATGAGTAATTGTAAGTTTAATATTGAAAGTCGACTCAAAACTGCTTATTCTCTACTGAGATTATGCATTTTTTATCTTTGCCATGCATGAGTGATGAAGCTGGAGTATATGTTTTATGTTAACTCAAATGAGAGGAGTATAGCAACAGAGTTTTTCAAATTATTTGATTTTTATGTTATGGGTGATTAAGTTGGACTTTGGTGAATGAGAGACATGAATTGATTTATTTGCTTAAATAAACTGGATTAAAATTACAAATGGACAAAACAGAGAATTAATTCAAAAGAAATATGAAAAATTTAAAAAATTCTAAGCATTGAAATATGGATTTTTTTCCTGAAACTGGATCTTTTCCTCACTAATTTATTTTCTTCTTCCAGTTAAATGATTTCCCTAATTACCTAATTGGCCTAACAGATGAAAATGGAGCTTTTAATGATAATAGTTTACATTTGTATTTAAACTCAGCAGTTTTAAAAGTACTTTCACATATGTTATTTTATTTGATCCTTTCAACAACCCTAGAATACAATGGTTTCCAACTCTGAGTAGCAATACCCCACATTTATTCTTAAAAAAATTCTCACCCCCTTACTTTTATGAAATAATCTATGTAAATCATTTTATTGGTTTATATTATATTTAAATAGAATGATTCATTACAATTATAAAACAGCATATAAATTATAAACATAAAAGAAAAATGATCCAGAAAATAATGTATTTGCTGTATTCACTTTCACAAGGTCATAGGACTATAGATATAGAAATGGGAGTTACTTTAGAGAGGTATCATGATGTGATAGATCAGACACTGGAATTGGAATAAGACCTGGATTCAAATCCTGACACAGACACCATTTGTGTGACCTTGGGCAAACCAGACAGCCTATGTCTCAGTTTTCTTATATATAAAATGAAGGATTAGTTTTGATGTTTCAGGCCATTTCCATCTCTAAATTCATCATCTTATGAGATCATCAGGACCAATTTCCTCATTTTACAGTTAAGGAAACTGAGATCCAGAGAGATTAAATGATTTTCAGGATAACACAGGTAGTAAATGGGAGAGCCAGGACTCAAGCAAAGGTTTTCTCTCTAAACACAACAGTATGAACCACACTATCACCCCAAAGGCAAAACAGATAAACATGATAGCGGGGAGAGGGGGATTTTCATTAAACTTCCATGCCAATATTAGATATATGAGACCAAGAGATGTGAAACAGTCTTGTGGATTTTGCCCCCACCTCCACAAGTTGTAGGTTCAAACAAGGGCTCCTTTATCTGACATCCTTGCCTGACCCCAGCACAGGAATCTCCTTAGTTTGTTGTGAGGAGGGGAAATCTAGGACTTAAGCATGACAAGCTGTCACTGGAAGGGCCTGGGCAGCCTTTGGCACCCTAGCTTATGACAGTCAGGCACAAGTCTAATTGTTGAGAAGAGAGGGGGAGGCTGCATAGGCTGAGGCCCCCCCAACCTGACAGGGCAGAGTTAATAGAGGGTATCAGAGGAGCTTCAGGATATATTATCATCATAAGCATCCATATCATCCTCCTGAAGAGTCTCCAAATCCTTTCCCTTATGGCCAGGGGGAGCACCTGGTTATTGAGGACCCTGTTATATAACCTATTCTATGATATACTTTAAATATTATATTGAAGAGAGCTCTAGTTTTAAGCAAGAACCAAAGAGAAAAACTAACCATTTAGGCTCGGCTTATAGAATTGCACCCAGTCTTAGTGAGTCCAGAATCCAAGGGGAGAGAGTTGGGCTACATGTTTTATTTTGGAGACTTATCTAGAATATTTACCAAATGTCTTTTTGTGAGCCCCACACATAAGTGAGATGACATGGTAACATGAAAGGATACTGGATTTCTAATGAGGGAACCTGCTTCAAATTGCAGGCCTGGGATAGATTCCAACCCTGCTATTTGCGACCTATGTGATGCAGAACAAGTGAATTCGCTTTTCTGCTCCTTAGTTTTGTCATCTGAAAAATTAGGAGGTTCGATGAATTTCCTTCCAGTTCAAAATCCATGAATTACCAGGAACTTATATAAGAATTGTTAGTGTGTGTTTTGCTAGCCTACTTAACTTAGCTTGGGATGAGTTAGAACAGGTCATTTAGATCTTCATTTTATATACTTCTACATGCTGTTAAGATCCATGGAAGAAACTGTCAATCAAGATTGTTTAGTTTCTCACCTGAGGTATAGGGGTGGAATTCCATGTTCCTGAATCCTTTTTGGAAAATCTTCATGTGCCGTATTTAAAGGGGGTAACTTGTTCTCCTCTCGTCTTCCCTCCCCTCCACTCCACTCTCTCTCTTCTTCCCTCACTCCTCTGGTTTTTAGAGATGGTAGCTTTAATTGGTTCTTATGTTTTGTCTTACTTTTTCAATGTTGGGAATAGGACCATTCAGGCATTTCTATATCCCTTTCATATATATATATATATACATATATATATATATATATATATATATATATATATATATATATATATATATATTGTGTGTGTGTGTGTGTGTGTGTGTGTGTGTGTGTGTGTATCTCATACATATATGAATGGCAACTTGTATAACCATGGACAAGTCACTTAACTACATTGTGTTCTGATTTCCTTAACTGTAAAATGAGATGGTTGGACTTCAGAGGTGTCAAACTCTTGGCCCCATGGACTTGAAAACTCTTACGTGTACCTGAGCCAGATTAAAATGTAATTGGGAGATGTTTGACAAAATAAATATAGACAACAAAACAAAGTTAATGTTTATGGGTTTCTAAGTCAATATATAACCTTCAGGGACTCATTTCTATTTGAATTTGACACCACTGTTAGCCTAGATAATCTCCAGGTGGAATTCTATGATCCTATGGCTGGTCAAAGGTCTGACTTCTTCTTCAATGTTTTTTATACTCCTATTGAACATGACATTAGTCTTAAAGCAGCACTGAAAATGTAGGAAAGGAATATCGGAAAATTGAAAACAAACATGGTAATGGTTGCCTACATAGCAGCTATTTAAAAAAAAAAATTATTAGAGGCTGAATGAGACGGTAGTGGCCTAAGCAGAAGAATAAAGGACTGACTCTTCTGTGTTGGTACAACTCCCAGGCAATCTGTCCCCTTCTTCTCTTGGCACAGTCAGCAAAGACAGATGGAGAAGAGAGAAGAATAGCCCAAAAAGAAAACATTTTCCCTTAAGATTTTGCTTATATTTTGAAAAATGAACACGGGAGGGGAAAAATCTTTGACTGACCATTCCTGTCAAAAGCTGCTGCTTTAAGAAACTACTTTCAAACAACTCATATATTCAGTTAATAACTATGGAATCTCATAAGAAAAAAAAGCATAAGTAACAATATTTCTTAGAATTTAGATGGAATTTTGAAGTAACGATAAAACGTTATACATTTGAAACGATATCTTTGAATAGATAATATTCATTAGGTTGTTATTTTGAGAGATTTAGGATAGTGACTATAAAGTAATGAAATAGTGTCAGGTAGACCTGGGTTCAAATGATGCCTCTAACACTAGTTGCCTATGAAAAATTTACTTAGTGTCTCCAAGTCTTTGGCACTTTTATAATGCTTATTTAGTTCCATTATTTGGACTTACTCCTATTCATATTTGTAACTAATATTTTGCAACTCATATTCATATTTGCAGATTGTGATAGCACAGAGAAGTAGCAACTACCTCAAGGTTCTCAGGGTAAACCTGGGGGGTGGCTATCTTTCTTCACTCCAGTGTGTGTTACAAAGCATAACATTCAGCTAATAAACATATTTAATCCAAGTAAAATGGCATAACAAGAACAATAGCTACCCAAGATTCCTCCGGAGATGCACATTTCTGCAAATACACATAATGTCCATAGTGGAATGTAAGCCCAAACTCTTAATTCATGGTAACCACCTAGTACATTTCCCAAATTTTCATCTCTTCAGGCTGTACTCAGAGAAGACTGATTAAAGCTTCATTGTCACCATGGAAGGAAGTCTCCAGTGGAGTACCTTGGGGATCTGTACTACATAACTTTTTTGTAAAATTAGAGTTGGTTAAAGACATGAATATCATGATAATCAAATTTGCAGATTACTCAAAGAGGGGAGTGACAGCTAATAAATGGACATAGTCAAGATCCAAAAAGATCTCAATGAGCTTATCTCATTGCTCCAGAATGAATAAGATAAATTTAATAGGGACAAATTGTAAGTCTTACTTTATTTTGGTTTATGTTGTTTATTTGTTTCAGTAGCGTCCAACTCTCTGTGATTCAATATAGGATTTACTTGGCAGAGATACAGGAGTGGTTGGCTATTTCCTTCTCTAGCTCACATTACAGATGAAGAATCTGAGGCAAATGGAGTTAAA
The DNA here is from genome assembly GCF_003287225.1 of Phascolarctos cinereus. NCBI lineage: Eukaryota > Metazoa > Chordata > Mammalia > Diprotodontia > Phascolarctidae > Phascolarctos > Phascolarctos cinereus. The sequence continues at coordinate 180,235,835 of NW_027555514.1, read as the reverse complement.
TTATTTTTCCAGGGTCACACAGCTAGTAAGTATCAGAGGCCAAATTTGAACTCAGAAAAATGAGTCTTCCTGATTCCAGATCCAACACTCTATCTACTATGCCATCTACCTGACCTTAAGTCTTATACTTGGGTTATGAAAATTGAATTTATAATTGTAAGATAGAGAAGAAATGGTAAGAGAGCTGTTTGTGGAGACAAAGTCTGGGAGGGGTGGTGCTTGACATACTGTGTGGTCACTATGAGTCAAATGTTTGATATAACAGCTAAAAAGATTAACATGATCTTGGACTGCTTTAAGACAGGCATAGCTTTCAGAGATAAGACGATGACAGTCCACTGTACTCTGGTGGGACCAGACCACACATAAATTGCTGTGCTCAATTTGGGTGCAACATTCTAACATTTCTTTTTTTTTTTTTTAATTATTTAATTATTTATTTATTTTTAGTTTTCAACATTCACTTCCATAGGATTTTGAGTTCCAAAGTTTTCCCCCATCTCTCCCCTTACCCCAACCCAAGGTGATGTGTATTTTGAAGACCCTTTCCCCCAATCTGCCTTCCTTTCTATCTCCTTGCCTTCTCTTATCCCCATCCCCTTCTATTTTCCTGTAGGGCAGGATAAATTTCTATACCCCTTTGCCTGTATATCTTATTTCTCATTTGCATATAAAAACAATTTTTAACATTTGCTTTTAAAACTTTGAGTTCCAAATTCTCTTTCTTCCTTCCTCCCCACCCACCCTCATTTAGAAGGCAATCTGATATAGTTTATACGTGTGTAATCATGCAAAACACTTCCTAATAGTCATGTTGTGAAAGACTAACTATAATTCCCTCCATCCTATCCTACTCCCTGTTTATTCTATTCTCTCCTTTGACCCTGTCCCTGCTCAAAAGTGTTTGTTTCTGATTACCCCCTCCCCGAATCTGCCCTCCTTTCTATCATCCCATCTTTCTTATTCTCTTCCCCTCTATTTTACTGTAGAGTAAGATAGATTTCCATACCCAATTGAATGTATATTATTCCCTCCTTAAGCCAAATCCTATGAGAGTAATATTCACTCATTTCCTCTCACCTCTCCCCTCTTCCCCTCCAGTGCAAAAGCTTTTTCTTGCCTCTTTCATGTAAGATAATTTCCACATTCTACCTCTCTTTTTCTCCTTCTCCCAGTACAATCCTCTGTCACCCCTTAATTTTATTTTTTAGATACCATCCCTTCATATTCAACTCACCCTGTACCCTCTGTCTATAAATATATATGTATATGTACATATGTATGTGTGTATATATACATATGCATATATATACATATACACACATATACATATATACATATATATACACATATATGTGTGCATATATATACATTCCCTCCAATTACCCTAGTACTGAGAAAGGTCTCATGAATTACAAATATCATCTTTCCATGTAGGAATGTAAACACTTCAACTTTAATAAGTGCTTTATGATTTCTCTTTCCTGTTTTACCTTTTCATGCTTCTCTTAAGTCTTGTATTTGAAAGTCAAATTTTCTATTCAGCTCTGGTCTTTTCATCAAGAGTGCTTGAAAGTCCTCTATTTCACTAAATATCCATTTTTTTCCCCTGAAAGATTATACTTGGTTTTGCTGGGGGCGGGGGAGTGTTGCTGAGAGGTTAAGTAATTTGTTCAGATCACACCAATAATACTGGAAAAAGCAGGCCTTGAACAAAAGTCTTCTTTACTGTAATGAGTTCTCTGTTCACTAGGCTTTCTTAATTACATTAGTCTTCCAAAAAAAAAAATACGATTTAAAATTTTGTTTCTAATCTTTTGTGTTTTCTATTTTATTCTTTGTTTAATTTTCAGGGTTTTGTATTTGATGCCTATTCTGTGGTTAATTTGATTTTCTAACTTTTTTTCTTTAAAATGCATGCTCAATCAATTAATTCTTTCCTTTTCTATTATAATAACAATGAGGTAGCATGAATATGGCACTTTAAGATTTGCATAGCACTTCACATATTATCTCACTTTTCCTCCCAACAACTCAGTGAGGTAGATACCATTATTGTACCCATTTTTATAGATAAAGAAACAGAAGCTGAGAGAGATTAAGTGACTTGTTCAGGGTAGATATATTTTGATACATTCAGTCAATTTATGGAATAGAAGTCAATGTCCCACCCCTACCTCCAACTTGCCTGAACACAGTACCATTGGACAGTTCTTTGTAAACATCCTGCATTGCCCCCAAAATATACATGCACAGTCATTATAAAGCACTTACTACCAGCCAGAGAATGGGCTAAGCACTCAGCGTACAAAGAATGGCAAAAGATAGGCCCTGTCCTCAAGAAACTCACAATCTAAGGGAGAAGACAAGAAGTAATTATGTTCAAACAAGTTACATACAGGATAAATAAGTGATACTTATAAGTAATTAATAGGTATAAATAATTAGTAAGTAATAAGTAAATAGAAGGAAGGCACCTGAATTAAGAGGAATTAGTAAACGTTTCCTGTAGAAGGTTAGGTTTTAGCTGCCACTGAAAGAAACTAAGGAAGCCAGGAGGCAGAAAAATGGAATAATCCAGGCATGGGGACCAGCCATTGAAAATGCCAGGAACCAAGAGATGAAGTATCTTGTTCATGATACAGAAAGAAGACCAGGGTCATTGGCTCAAAGAGTATGTGTAGTGGGGAAGTGCTGGTAAAGTCTAAAAAGGTTGGAAAGGTAAGGGAGAAAACTAATTTATAAAGGGCTCTGAACATCTTTAATCACACACACAGATACAGAAGAGCTGACGTGGGTGGACATACAGACAGACACTCCCCTCCTTCCCATACACCAAAACCAACCAACCAAACCAAAAACCAGGACTTCCCCATTTTTTCTTTCTTCGCCCCACCTACCTCCCATCTTTCTTGTTTCATGCCTAAGACTTCTCAGTGGAAGGCTTTCCCTGTCTACAAAGGTATCAATTAACAAATCTAATGACTCCTTCTCACCTCTAACACTGCTACCATCTGGTGCAGGCCCTCATCACTTCACACCTGAACTATTGCAATGTCCTGCTTGTTGCTCTTCCTGCCACATGAATATCTGGCCACTGCACCCACATGGCTCTGGAGGAGAAAGTGAGGCTAGTGACCTTTCACAGCCCTCCCTCACTCAAAACAAAGTAAATTGCAAGCCATGTCATCATCTCCTTGATGGCAAACACAACAACCTCTTTCCACTCCAGTATCTTCCAATCAAAAGCTAAAGTAATTTTCCTATAGGGTAGGTCTTACTATAGCATCCTCTCTCACACCCTTGAACCCCCCCATCCCCAGCCCTACACCTCTACATCCAATAATCTCCAGTGACTCCCAGGTTTAAATACAAAATCTTTGTTTGGCTATCAAAGCCCTCATAAATTAATGTCCTGCCCCCACCTTTTCAGTCTTCTTCCACCTTCCACCTTCTGCCTACATATACTTTGAAGCAGTAATACTGTCCTTCTTTCTGTTTCTTGAACAAGACCCTCTGTCTCTGGGCTCTGGGCATTTTCTCTGACTATCCCCTATCCCATGAATGCTGTTTCTCCTCATCTTTACCTCCTAACTTACCTGTCTTCCTTCAAGTCCCACCTAACACTCATCTTTCTTGATTCTGCTTAAAGCAAGTATCTTCCTCTGTTGACTATTTTCTATTTGTCCTGTATATAGTTTGTTTGTACGCACAGTTGTTTGCCCTTTGTCTCCCCCATTTTTTTTTTTGCCTTCTCCTCAGTACTTACTATAGTGTCTGGCACACAAAAGGTGCCAGACAAATGTTTATTGATTGCCTGATTAATCTATTTGTAGGGATCACAGGATATAGAGCTAGAAGAGATTTTAAAGATCTTCTAGTCTAAGGAAGTCATTTTATGAAACATAAAATAAAAAAACTAAATTCAGAGATGTTAACTAACTTGCCCAAGGACACAGGTAGCAAATTTAATCTGTGTTCCAGTCCCCTGATTATAATTCTAGCTTTTTTAATATACTACATTAACCTATCCAGGGGTAGGGAACCTGTGGCCTTGAGACCACATGTGGCCCTCTAAGTCCTCAAGTGCGGCCCTTCACAGAAGTTTGGATTTAGTCAAAGGACCGCACTTGAGGATCTAGAGGGTGGCCTCAAAGCTGCAGGATCCCCACTGCTGCTCCATACTAATACCTCAGAAGAAAAGGCCATAGGAGCCTTCCAAGACAATCTCTTCTGTTTATAGACTACATGAATGCATTTCAATAGTGACCTTCCAGAGGAAATATTTATACTTTTTACTTTTAAAAATTATATCATAATAACATGAATAAATTAAACAGATTAAATTCATAAGCCATTACAAATAAAATTGGTAGAAAAATTTATTTGACATCAATTTTTAAAAATCTATAAAGGTGATGTTGCTCTTTAAAAATTTGTATTCCATCATTATTACCAAAAATATCTCTTTGCTTTTAAAAGATTGTTAACCCCTGTTCTGACTCTGAATGGTTGTATAATGTAATCATTTAAATATCTCACTTGAAACTAAACCAATCCTGTGATGACATTTTCATTTGACTAACAAAGTTTATGGTTCTTCTTGAGCTTCTTTTCCTTTTATTCTTATCCTGGGCCCTTTTCAGTTATAAATGCTAGTATTGCCTTAGGGAAGAATTTATTTAAAATACCATATTTCACATTCTTTGTATGACTTGTGCATCATTTTGTGAACTATTCATTTAAACCTCCTGTGAAAATGAATGTGTGTGAGTGTGTGAATAGAAGAAATAATCACAAAGCTAAAATAATCCCCCAATGCTGAAAAGAAAAAAAAAATATCAAGAACAACATGGCTAAATTCCTAATTTCTAAACTGGGCAACCCATGAACAACAAACCCAGGGCCCTATCATTCTGACAAGCTTTGCTTGCCCAGCTTAGCTCGAAGGAGCCAGCACACAGGTTGAAAGAGAAAGATTCTCTTAAGTGTCAATCCCTCCTGCTGGCTCAAGAGAACAAAGCAGGCCGGTAAAGAGAATCAGATAGCACACTGTGCATGCCCAAGAGTCAGAATAAAGCCCAGAGGTCTAATTTCAGCTTTAGCAGCCTTGGTCATGTCCCTTTAAGTTTACTAAGTCGGATATACCTGTAAGCAAGCAGTCTAATGTTTTTATGATCTCATTGCTGTGAAAGCATTTAAAAATAAGCCTCAGAAGTTAGAAAGTAAGAAGTAAATCTATGATGTCTAATGCCAAGGTTGTGTTCAATGTGTTGAAAGTTGATGAGGTTTCCTTTTAACACTCCTTGAAACTGACATTTCAGTACAGGTTTATTTTTTTTTTCTACAAAACTTTTTTTTTCCATATACTTGATTCAGGATGATATAATGCCAAAATGGTCAAATCATTCTGAGATAACAAGTAAAAACTGAAAAATACCTTTTCTGTTCATCTAAGAAATGTGGAATTTTTTCATATGCCTGGGTCTCAGGGCAAGGACAAACTTTTGGACCTGCTCAATTAACATCATTGAGTTATTAACATTTTAAAGGGATAATTTAGTTCTAGATTCCTGTGACTACTAAGAGATGAAACATACTTGAAACAGATGAATACCTGCTTATTTCCTGACTCCACAATTGAAATTGTGTTTCAATTTTAAAACATTTTTTCTGCCATATTTTTAAAGTTAGTAAAGGAAAAAAATATGTGATTTGCATGTTTTGTGTCTCTAGCATCTGACTTTAATCAAGTATTTGATTGTGATTATTCCTCTCTATATATGCATTCACACATGTGTGCACATACATACTTTCAAAGGAAGAGTTAGGTGCATATTCCATATTTATGTGGGGAAGTGACAGAAAGATGCAAAGACTAGTTAGGTAAGGGATTTGAATTGAACCTTTGCAAAGATCATGGCTTCCTCATTAACTGACAATGGCAAGCCTTAATATTACTACTTCTCACCCCCCAAAACACAACCATAACATTTTCCGTGCAGAATAATGCAGACCATCTTTAAAAATAACTGCTGATTACACTTACTCAAAAGGCATTTACTGAAGTAGCTGTTGTAGTAGCAGCATTATAATCAACAGAAAATAATAATGATATTTCACTACGTATGGTTTGCAAAGCACTTTCTTCCTCACAGCCCTGTGAAGTAGGTTATGGAAGTATTATTATGCCTATTTTATAGATGAGCAATCTGAATTTCAAAGAGATTAAGTGATTGGTTCATCATCACAGCCTGTGGATATCTGAGCTAGGACTTAAACTCAGACTATACAGAGTTACATTCATTCTTATTTCATTGAAACACTCTATCTTTTCCTTAATTCCTACTCATAGGATCATCAGGTCATGGGATTGGGTGCTGGAAGTGAATAAATAAAACTGGTAGTCCAACAGTATAATTTTATTGATGAGTCAATATGTCCGGAAAGTCAAAGTACCTTGCCTTGGTAGTAAGTAGAAGAGTGAGAATTTAATCCTAGTGCTTTGGATTTCAAATACCTGGGTCTTCCTACTACATCCTCATACTACCATCACTAATTTCTAGTCTGTGAATTGAAGTAGGTATTTAGATCCCACACTCTGGGAATGAGATGTCTAAGAACAGTCTTCAAAAAACAGATAAATCTATTATGTCACCAAGACGGATACTCTTTCCAGCACTTAAAATCAGAACCCATCTAAGCCATTTCATTTTGTGTAACTCTTGCCTGTTTTCCCATAAATCCCTCCTAGAAGATACCTGTAACATGCTGGAGACACATTAGATGCTATAGTTAAGATCTCTTGATATTGTATGGATAGCAGGGGATTAGGCAGGCTGAGTATTGCTTATGCCTGGTTTTTACTCTCCTCCTTTTCCAGTCACATCTCTCTTATGATATTATTTTCCTTATTTCTTCTTCACAATGGTTGACTGATAATATGTGGCTCCCATTTTTACCCACTGCATACATTTTTGCTGCCCCTTAGGTTACTTGAAATTTGATTCTTCAAAGACTGCCATTCCTTGACACACCCAAACAATATCACCAGAAGAATACTGATGTTTAAAAACAAATGGATGTTTGTTTCAGGAAGAAACTTGGTGTCATTAAAAGAAGCACTGTACAATTTCTCAGAGGCATTTCTAGCCTCCTCTCCTCTTTAGTTATAGACATATTTCAATGCCATCTGTGCCTGTCAAAGGTCAATACACTTCTGGACGAGTTCTATGAGTTGCTTATTCAACTGTATGCCATAGTTTGGACAACAGAGAACATTTTCAATTGAACAAAGCTCTATCACAACAAAATAATTATTTGTTTATAAAGATAATCTTCAGATTCAACCTGCAAACCAGGACAGAAGAGTACACTAAAACAGCTAACTTCATTAGTTGACTTGACAATTTCCCACTGTAACTGAGGAATGAATTATTGCTTTTCCCTTTTGTCAAGCTGACTATCAGAAGTATTCCCAAACAATTAAAAACTACAGTCATAGGAAAAGAAAAACTTTAAGTGCTTATTCCCACATGACACATTTGGAAAGATATATCACACAACTAGAGACCAGAAGTAACATGTCTCCAGAGTAGTTCATATGTCATAATCAATAGATACATATTGTGTAAGATAACTGGATTTCTCTCAATAAATCTGAGGTCTAGCATTTACATATCATCTTTGGAAAAGGATTCAAATTAATTTCAGAAATTAACATGTCATGTTACAAATGTTTAAATTTTCAATGAGTTCAATATTTAAGAATACTTGACAGCTATGATGGTTTATGATTTAATTGGCAATTATTCTTTTCCTTAAAATTAGGTACAGTTCCAGCTTGGGGTAAAAAATTAAACTATCCCCCAAGAATTGATGCTATCTTCATTCACTAATGTATTAAGTATTTAGTTTATAGCATGGTATCAAATTCCTTAGAATAATTCCTGATATTCCAAAGTATAATTGGAATAGAATTTCATTTCCATAATAAAATGTTGACACCAGAAAATATCAGGACATTTATACAAATGAGTTCTATGGTCTCTTTTCCTGTTATTGTTTTCCCCTACTTCCAATATTATTTAAAAAAACATAATATTTTAAAAGGGCTCCAGTTTAAAATTCAAATGGTATTTTATTAGAACTTGGGGGAAAATTACTCCTATATGATCCTAAGGTTCATAATTCCCTAGGAAATCAGCCATCATACAAAAACCCCTGTGGATGTTTTCTTCTTTGTTTAAATAACATTCTGAAATTTACATTATCATACTTTATAATAGCATTTTAAAAAGCAAAGAATAAAGCTTCTGAGTTCTAAATTAAGATTCCCCCATCAGCATTTCTACTCACTTGAGATATTTTCTGATACAAAGCTTTGGTCCCTCCTTTCATGATATTATTCTGAAGCAGTAAAGCCAATAACCACTGCTTCATAATGCTAAGCACTCCAGTGGGAAACACAAACAGAGCGCATAAACCAAAGTATTCATTTCATGAGGTTTTATTAAAAGGTTTCACCTCTAAATTGAGCTGTCATCCACATTGGGAAACTTTTTACCACAATTTATTTTAACTATGTAAAACATTAAAGGAATGAATTTCTCCAGCTTTTCATATGATGGGGAATGACCTCTCCTACTCACTATGAGCAATCTATGGTGACTTTAATCAAATTGCCTGGAGAGTAAAAATACGCCATATGTTTTTCTATTTTCCTAAGTTCTCAGAAATGACCCTAACTTTGTTAACATGCTATAGATTTCCGGGTATATCAAGTAAGCTCTTTGGAGTTCTCACAGGGAAACTACCCTGAATGATTAAAAGATAATGTCTAGATGAGGACATTCAGTAATTTATATATCACTCATTTGTGATATAGCTCTATATAGCTTTTCAAGAAATTGCATTAACTGCTTTTCCAGTTTCCTCAAATGTTGCTCTCAGTAGACAGTGTCATAGGTCATTACCATCGTTTCCCTTATGTAAGCAATTCCACTTTTCTATTAAAATACTAATTTCCATCCTATGACAGTATGTTTTGAAGTAGCATCTATATTATAAAAAGTCAAGTCGCTTTGAAATATTAAAGGAATGTATTTAAGTGAAGGGTTTTCAGACAGGTTGTTTTTTCCTGCATTCCTGATGACAGAAAGATTTTAGCCTAGAAAGTCAATAGTAAATTTTATTAAAGTCATTATTTTCCTGTTACAGGCCTCATACTTTAAATAAACTATGGCTGACAATGCTGTCTTACATATTGTCACACTGTAAAATGCCCCCTCTTTATTACCACAGGGATAACTCATTTAGAATTTTGAAAGTGTTTTCACATTGAAGTTGCTCATTTCCAGAGCTGGCCTATGGCTGCATTTAAAGAATGTGTTGTATAGTTGAGACTTTTTTTCTTTTCTGCTAAACATTGTAGGGAAAAATATAAATTTGCCAACATAACATTTTTCAGATAAAGATAAATGTTCCTTCTGCTTAGATTAAATGTGACTCAATCTTTCCATATTAGTATAGTATGACTGCCCATTTTATTATTTTCCCTTAGATAATGCAGTAAGTATAAGTATAAACTAAGCAAAAAATGTGTTTTATTTCACTCTCATTTTCACTGACAAAAATTACATTATTTCCTGTATAATCTTCTCGCCAACATCATTTTATATAACATCATCTAAATCATAAGATTGTGCAGAAGTTATGAAGAGAATAATGATACAAAAAGCATTCTTATAAAGAACAATGGCATATATTTATTTCTAGAAACTATTCCATCAGTCAAGGGATGCTAAGGGATAGCAGCTTGATATACTTCCATTTCAAATTTCTACCAATAGCATAGCTAGTCTTATTTTTCAATTTACAGAATCACAGACTTTCCAAGTTGGAAGGGATTAAAGGCCATCTTGTTCAACCTCTACCTAAAATATAAACCTGCTACAATATTCCCAACATGAGGTCATCCAGCCTTTGATTTTCCTTCAGTGTGGGCACATCTTCTACCTTCCAAGCAATCTATCCTCTTTCATATAAATTCTCCTTATAAGGAAGGGTTTTTTTTTTTGCTTTGGTTGGTTCTTTTCCTGTACACAAAACATACAATTTTTTCTTAATGTAACTTTCACCCGAATGCTTCTAGCTCTGCCTACTAGGCAAAGGACTACTTAAAATTAGTATTATTATTGATATATGAGGTATTAATAATAACTAACATTTGTGTAGAAACTTAAGATTTGCCAAACCCTTTACAAATATTCCCTTAGGGTATCATAGCCCTGTGAGGTAGGCATTATTACTATTATTATTATTATTATTATTATTATTATTATTATTATTATTATTATATTATTATTATTATTTACAGATGAAAAAACTGAGACTGATGGAAGTTAAGTGACTTGGTCAGGGTCATACAATTTGTAAGTGTCTGAGCCTAGATTTGAACTCAGCCACACATAGGAGGTACTCAGAAATAACACTGTACTCCAAATTTGGCCTGACCATGGCAGGAGGATTGTCTGTCATCTTCTTAGTGTTAAACACTATACCTCTCCATTCAACTAAATTTATCATATTAATCAGTTTGGGCTACCATTTTATACTATATTGAAATATTGACCAACACTGACTGACTACTAACACCTCCTGTCTACTAAACTCTTTCAGATGAATTGCTGTTTGTTTGTTTTGTATGTTGTGCTTTTTCAGATCAAGTGCAAGATACTATATTTACCACTAATAGATGTTACCTTTTTAGATTTGGCCCAATGCTCTAAGCTGTCAGGATCTGTCTTTAGACTTTGCATCTGTCACCCAGTGTTACTTGTTCCTCGCACCTTTGTATCCTGCAGTAGACTAGTGACTAAATTATCTCTATTTTTATCTAAGTCATTAACATAAAATGATCAAACCATCAATAAATATTCTTTGTATCAAATCATTCAACCATTTATGAATGCACCAAGTTTTTGTATCATTTAGGCTAGGGGATGGCATATTATGTTTCCAGGACTAAATCTAGCCTTCTACCTGTTTGTTTTTTCATTACAGCCCACAAGCTAAAGATAGTTGGGTTTTTTTTTAACATTTTAAAAGGGTTTTATTACATTCAAAAATGTAAAAGACTAATTTTTTTTTAACTTGAGTTATAAAAACTAAACAAAAACAAACAAATGAAACAGGCAGCAGGACAGATTTGGCTCACTGGCTGTAGTTTTCAAACCCTGATCTAGCTCTCCACCTTTTCCCTGGCAACAACAAGAGATTTTGTCAAATGTTTTGATTGTTTCTAGGTAAATTACATCCACAACTCTTTGTTTCATTAATGTCTTAGGGAGCTCTGTTAATCTTTTTCTCATAGTATCTAGTGAGATATCATGAAGTAGGGGGAATCCTTCTTCCTTGAGGTTCTGTGCCCCTCTGATAAATAAAGCTTAGGTCATTGGCCTTTTTATTAGTTCATTTACTTTCTAGATTGAGAAGTGGTCTCAGATTTGGTCAGGAAAGTGAGCCACAAGAATCCAGGAGTCAAAATCCAAGATAAGTATTGCTGCCAGTACAGCATTAATGCATCAAGAAACAAAGAGTGCCCCAGCCAACTAGAATGATTCATCTGAAAACTGTGCCACATTGGACATTTGATTGGTGAGACTAATGCTTTGTAAGAACTGAGCTAAATTTTAGCCAACTAACTCAGAGACTGAGGTGGTGTAGGGGAGAGTTTGCCTGTTGTTCTTGCTATAATTTGAAATACTTACCCTATTATAACAGCCAATTGATGTTAATACCACACTTGAAACTAGGATACTAGTCACTGGCCCCTAACAATGAGAGAATATACCCAATTGGGGTTTAAGCTGGCAACATTAGAAAGGAGAAACATTTCAATCTCTTGGTATACCAGATCCCTGAAATGAAGTGAAATCTTCCTCATGTTTGGGGAGGGAGGCAAGAGCATCATTTTTCATTCAATGATTCATCTGGGATAAAATTGTGCCCTTCACATTTCAATGACATGTGGAAAAATTCTCCACCTGACACTTCCAACTTTTGGATACCTTTGAATACCTAATACAAGAGAAATTAGCAAAAAAAACATTTTTCTTAGGTTTTAATTTTTGTTGTATGGTTGCCTATATGTTTCCTCACAAGTCAGTTCCACTTTGCTTATGTTATAGACTATTAGATTTGTTCCTGCACTGAGTGCTTAAATACTTGCTTTATAACTGATCCTGACTAAGTATTGACATTGAGTCTAATAAGAGAAGTATTGAGTCTAAAGTGTTGAGTATCACTAAAATGTTGATGTTTAATTGAGAAATATTTATATTTTAATTTTGCATTTAAATGGAACTTTCTGATTGCTTTATTGTGAGATCCTTATATATTGTAACTTAATACATGTGCCTGAATATCCTAAGTAAGAAATCTGAGACTCTTGTCTGTCTTTCAGGCTTATTTGACCTTGTTTTGCTTTTCTTCCACCTCTAACTGAGCCTATTTGTCCTGTTGGATGAGTTCATAACTCCATTTTTATCTCCCTTGCAGTGGCAGTGTTCTATTGGGGTAAACTTTAGGTGCCCTTTGGAATAAGATCTGAGAAGAAATTTGCCTGTATCTGAGAGAATCAGTTCTGTTACAGGGAACCCGAGAGAAATTCTGAGACAGCTAGGTGGCAGAGTGGATGGAGTACTGGGCCTGGAGTCAGAAAGACCTAAATTCAAAACTGGCCTCAGAAACTTACTAATTGTGTGACCCTGGGTAAGTCATTTAACCCTGTTTGCCTCAGTTTTCTCATCTGTAAAATGAGCTGGAAAAGGAAGTGGCAAACCACTTTAATACCTTTGCCAAGAAAACCCCATGGACAAGCATCCACAGGGTAATGAAGAGCTGGACATGACTGAAGGAGATGACAATGACAACAATAATAACAACCAACCACTACAACAACAACAAACGCAACAAAAAACAACCACATGATCACAACTACAACAAGAGAAATTTTGGTGTCTTGTATAGAAAGAGAGATGGCAAAATTTTTGTCCATATTCCAGCTGGATACTCTTTTGTGCTGAGGAAATCAGGCAAGACCTTTCATCTATGAAATTAATTTACCCTGCATGGAGAGTCCCATATGCTCTGGGATTGAGATAAAGACCCAACTTTTCTAAGAGTAAGAAACTTCATTTTATTTTTCTTTGGGAGGTATTTAATGGATTGAACCTGTTCTGTGAATGTTCATTAAAAGCAGTGGAGAGTGTGTATTCAAACAAGGAAAAGGTGAAGTACATCCATCCATACCTCCAAACTCAGATCAATTTGTAAGCACTAAGCCAATGAGTTTAGTTTCTAGCCAGAGAATGAAGGGCTAAGTCCCAACTGACCCAAGGTCTTAAATCTCTGTGGAGAAAGCCCTACGTACACTGGAAAACTCCACGTAGTACAGGTTTCCTTCTGAGACAGGAAACTGATTCTCTTTGCCTTTGCTTTTGCTTTTTGCTCATGGTTTGAGGAAGGTCATTTCATCATTGCCAAGCATTTGTTGAGAATTAAAAGCAAGGAGTAACCTGTGGTAAGCTTTTTGAAATGATCTTTGTTGAACCCACAAAACTTTGTAGTGAAAGATAACTGATTTTCATCTGTACATGAGGTACTATAGAATAGAGTTGTTAAACACTCAGCCCTCAACATACCAAGTGCTTCCTAAACAAGATTAAAATGGAATTGGAAAATATTTCATAAAATAAATAAAAATACAATAGAACACAGATAATGTTAACATGGGGTTTTCTAAGCCAACATACACCATTCAGAGATTTTTATATGTGGTTTAGTGACCCCACTTCTATTTGAGCTTGAAAGCCCTGTTGTAGAAGATTTAGACACATTGAACATCTTGAAACTCTCATATGGCACTGGGAATCAAGTGAAAGGACGATATGCTTCTCTTGTGCTTCTCTGAAGACCCAGATTGGGTCTACTGATTTTTTTTTTCAAAATGCACCTTTGCTTATATGCTGAAGACAATAAATTCTTCAGAGAGGAGAGAATGTAATGGGGGTACACTAGCTTGTCTGATATAACCTCCATATAAATGGCAACTAGGTAGCACAGCAGACAGAGTGTTGGACCTGGAGTCAGAAAGATTCATCTTCCTGAGTTGAAATCTGGTCTCTGACATGTACTAGCTGTGTGACCCTGGGCAAGTCACTTAACCCTATGTGCATCAGTTTCCTCATCTGTAAAATGAGTTGGAGAAGGAAATGGCAAACCACTCTAGTATCTTTGCCAAGAAAACCTCAAATGGGGTTATATATGACTGCACAAGAGGATATTGGGGAGTTGATTCCAGGAGAATCTTGATGTCCCTTGAGGGAAGTGCCCTGTAGAGATGGTGGAGAATGTATGGACATTCTGTAATTGATTCTGGTTGGCTAACCACCTAATTAGGAGAAGACTTCCCTCCATCCCCATCAGCTAAATAGTTGGAAGTATCTGGTCTTCAAAAATACCTGAATCAGATTATGCTACATTTTTGCTCCATTCAAGTCCAGGGGAATTCTGTGATTCCTTTATAGCATGTAGTGAGAGATCATTCAATAAGGAGAAAGACTTAGGACCACATTTCCCTTCTAAGACCCTGAACCTCTTCCCCTCCCCCTATGAAACAGGATTTAGACCTTGGCCTTTTGTTTGTTTCAATTCTAGATTCAGGGAGGGGAGTCTTAGACGTAGTTGGGAGAGTGATATACAGGAATATGGGAGTCAGAATTTGATGTTGTTGCTAGGACAGAACAGATATACCTGTGAGCAAGGAGGGATGTTCTCTCATACATCTACCAACAGAAGGATTGACCTGATAGTCATTTCAAATCTGAACCAGGACTTTTTAGAACAAATGCTACATTAGAACTAAGAAAAACTTTGAGTTTATTCCCTCTAGAGACTTAGGTGATATTAAAGGTATTAAGGGAAATGTTTATTCTTGATAAAATTTTGAAGGAAAAATCCTTATGTAATATGTCTATATCTACCTATATATATGTATACTGTGTTAAATATATTACATATAATGACATCTAATATATTCATATATATTGACTTCAAAAGTAGTTGTAGTTTTGAAGTACATATCCCTATGTCTATGTAATAGGTTTATATTATGTTATATTGTTATAGTAATACAAGAACTTATTCAAAGGAATATTTACATCAAAAATACAATCACAAATATATAAACTTATTCTCCTAATATACCAGGGGAATAATCCTTCCTTGCCTTTGTACTTCAGTTTCGGGGGGGGGGGAAGGGTTCAGTTCCTAGAGAGCACAATCCCAGTTGCAAGTCCAAAACCACCTTGGGCTTGGGTTCCAGGTACCCTGACTTCTCAGGGTTTCTATGCCAAGCTCACTGCCTACATCATCCCATCTAGAATCCTTAATCCAAGGTTGGTGCCAATTCTCAAACTATTGGTTTGGTAGGGATCACTGCCAACACCTATAAACTAAGAAGGAAAAGCTATACAGAACACAGACCTTAGGCCCATTTCTCACAGCCAGGGTCAAAGACAGGGAAAGAAGAGGAAAGAAGCTGTTTTCCTTTCACCAGTTCAGTCCATATCGTCTGTGCCATGCTAAAATATGGATTCAGCTGGAAGGAGCACCACAGAAAATTAAAGTAACAACCTCAGGCTCCCAGTTTTAAAGATGAAGGCAGTCAACCAAAGGAGGCTACCTATACCTCACTCACTTGGTAGTGGGGTCAGAGGCCTCTATGTTAGGCAATCTGGACATTCTACAAAGTCTACTCAGGGTATTTCTATGTTAAGACAATTGGGCATGCCCAAACAAGCTGAGGTTACAATATCTCTATCTTTATCTGTATTCTTCTCTTTCTATCCGTAAAGATAGAGATAGAAATAGATCTACCTGTCTAGTCATGATTAGTCATTGTGTTGATTACAGTTCAAAGTTTTTCAAAGTTGTTAGTTTTTAGAATATTGTTGTTACTGTACATGGTTTCCTGGTTCTGCTTTCATCATTTTTCATCAGATCATAAAGAATTTGTAGATTTCACAGAAAGTATTCCTTTCATCATTTCTTTTGGCATAATAATATTCTATTACATTCATATAGCATGATCTGTTCTTGATCATACCAGGGATGGTATTTTTGATAATTGCTCTCTTTTATATATGTTTACTAACTTTTTCCTTTAAAAACATATTTTAAGATTTTCTCTGTAATTAATTAATCAACAAACATTTGTTAAGTGTATACTAAGTTCCAGGCACAGTGTTAGATGATGGGATAAAGATAAAAATGAAGTTTCCTGAATTCAAGGATTTAAATTCTATCATGGGAAATATATATGCATGTATGTATATACACATCTAAACACACACTCACACACATGCATACACATATACATATACACATAGATATACATAAAGATGTATATTTACATATGTGTGTATATATGTATATGTGTGTGTGTATATATATGTGTGTGTATATATATATATACATATATATATATACACATATATATATATATACACATATATATATATACATATATATATAAATACAATATGTACAAAATAAATACAAGTTAATTTGGGGCCAGTGATCAATTTAGCAGCTGGAGGAGGAGAGGAGGAATCAAAAAGGTCTCTTGTAAGAGATGGTCATTGAGCTGAGTTTTAAAAGAATGTAGAAATTCCAAGGAATGGATGCAAGGAGAGACTGGCATAGGCAAAGACACAGAGTCAGGAAATGAAATGTTACACTGAATGAAAAGCAAGTAGACCAGTTTGGCTGGATCACTGAGTGCATAAGGAGTAACGTATAACAAGTCAGGAAATACAAGATAGAAATAGTGAAGAGTGTGAAATACTACGTGGAGGAATTTGTATTTGATGTCAGATATAACAGGAAGCCCCTTTGAAGCTTCATGAGGAGGAAAATGACAAGGCCAGAACAGCACTTTAAGAAAATTTCTTTGGTGGAGGGGTCAATATGAATTTGAGCAAAAAAGATATTTGAGTCAAGGATAATAATTAAAAGGCAATTACACAGCACCACAAAAGATTATAGAGTAAGAGGAAGCCATTTAACTCATCTTTCTTCCACAACTACTATTACAAAGATCAAGGAAGAGCTCTAAACCAAGTCACGATAGGGAAATCAAAGAAGAAACCACAGAGGATAATTTTTCTAGCCTAGGTTGGGAAAGAGTACAAAGGCCCATGAACAGCCTTAGAGCATTTTGAGTAAGGCTGGGGACTACAGCTATGTTCCAGGAAGTGAAAAAGAACAGAGAGAGGTCAGTAGTTGTGTTGCTCTGCGCCCAGAGCAGTGTCAAGGAATGACTGAGGGTGAGACCTAAACTGTTTACCAGTGAAGACAGTTTTCCAGGAGTGAGTCTATATAATAGTTTCTCTGACCCTGCAGATCTTTCCAGCTTCATGACAGGGATCTCTCTATTAGAACACCCATTAGGGCAAGCCTGTAATTATGTTGACCAATCTCAAAAGAGGTCAGGAGCTTTAAAAAGTTCAAAGCATGCTCTATTGATTAGGGCACACTGAAAACTGGCAGATCCCTGACCTTAGAGGCCACTATATTTAGAGAACATAAACTTCAACACTGAGAGAAATAATAGGATTTCATATTGTAGGGATAAGGAGGCCCCTAAATTTTCTCCAAAATCATTCAGAGCCTGATCCTAACACATAGTCTGTATTCAAGAAGAAAGTGTGGAAGAAAGTAATCAAACGAAAATTTATAGTAGTAAAGATATATTTTTCTTGTTTTTTTGGTTTGGACCTGAAGTTTCAATGATCAATAGCTTATAGCCTTTGAGTATTAGCTGGGGCACCAGATGTTAAGTAATTTACCTATGATCACATGCCTAGTAGGTGTCAGAGGCAGATTTTAACTAAGATCTTCATATTTCTAAGGATAGCTCTCTATCCAATAAATAGATAAAGACACTGAAACGAAAAGCCTAAAATAACCTCAGTCAAATTAAATGTTGCATCAAAAGGTCAAAAATGACCACAAAAAGGAACATGATATACACTCTAGAAGTTGATGTCAGTATAAATAAATTAGGGGTGGAGTTAACATCAGAAAAAGTAGAAGTTTACCAACACAATTATTTAGTCACTTTTTCTTTACTTGTTTATATCAGCTTGCATGCTTGTTTTTTATTATTTTTATTTCTTGTGCTTTTGTTTATTTGCACATTTGTCAATGTACTTGTCAATGGAGGTTTAAAGAAGATTTAAATTTTAAAAATGTAACTAATCTTTGTTTGGCTTTCCTATGTTAAAACAAACAAACCAAAAATCAGGAGACCAAAACCCACAATACATACTTCCAATTCCATCACAATCCCCAAAATAACTCTTCGATTTTCTTTCTTTTCCTTCTTCCTATCTTATAGTCCCTGCTAGGCAACAATCACTGAAGTTTCTTATGCCTCATGGTGCTAACCTAGATTGTATCAATATGCTGTATTTGTTATGTGTGTGTTACTGTTTACTTAAAAGTGCTTAAATCACCTTCTCTTATCAATGGAAAACTTTCAAGATATTTAAAAGCATGCCTTTAAACCTTTTGGCAGCAATAAAGCAAAAATGGCAGGTGGCTTCGTGAAAGAGGTAGGATACATTTAAAGCATCTCACTCATAGCGAAAAATCTAACATTGCTTATAGTCCATTTAGACACTATCTGAAAAGATGAATGTGTTAGGGAATGATTTGGTATTCTTTCCATTTACCGAATGAGAACATTAGAAGCTTAACAGAGTCACATTTGCTATTCTTGAGAAAGGTAAAAATGAAACATTAGCAACCCATTCTAGCAGTAAAAAATCAAATAGTTTAACAACAGCAAATAACAAAGAAAGGAAATACACTTCATCAGGAGAAAAAAATATATAAAATAGGTTTATAACTTTTTATAACTAGCATCTTTTTAAGCATCACAAGAGAGAATATGAAGACTTTGATCTTAACTTCTATTTCTACTGATGATTTCTAATTGGGAAAAGGAAGGTTAAACAAAAGTTATCTACTTAATATGGCTAGTGCAATGTTTAGTTTTGCTTTTAAATATATAACAACTTTCAAAAATTAAGATTGGCTCTCCTTATCTTCCCCAGGCTAGAAATTCAGCACCTCCTAACAGGCCAATTTCACTGCTGATCTACCCAGAAGCATTGGCCAGCAACTTCTTCAAATTGAACCACTTCAGCCATCCTTGGGCAGCCTGGTTCCCACTTCTCCCATGCACTTATGGGCTCACCATATTGGTACTGGACTTCGTGTGGATGTCTGATCAGCTCTAGCCCTATTATAACTCAGAACTAGTGAGCTGAAAACATTCCCCAGCTTCAGCTTCCCAAATAGTATGGATTAAAAATGTGCCACCACACCTAGCCACTGTGTTTATCTATGGTATTTTAAGTGTTTTGGCTAAAGTATGTAGCTTGGTGTTCTTGTGGCATTCAAAAGAGAGTAAAGAATAAACTAAGATTTCTATTTTGAGGCTTACTGATCTCTCACAGTTTTAAAGAATTCAAGGAAAGCTTAACTTGTAGCAATGGCAGGCAGATGATTCTAAGATGCCTTTCTTCATTACCATACTAATGACCAGGGTACCTAGGCCATAGTGTTCTGAAGCTTCAACTATAGGCAGCAACCCTGAAGGCTTGTACTTCCTTCTTTATAGACAATATGTAAAAACACAAAGCAGCAAATGTTTTCAGGTTAGCCTATGTATTCCTGCTTGCACAAAGAAAGGAAAGAGGAGGCAAAGGGAACCCTTTTAACAATGTAACAATTTTCAACAATTGTTGGTTTTCCTTGATGTGTATGTGTATACATGTTCCCCATGTTTCCCTGGAGAGATTTTGTATGCTATTCTATTTGATTGCTAACTTTTACACATTTTTTGCCTTGTAGGACCACATTTCTGATTCATTGTCAGTTATAGTTCTTCAGAACCTTGTGTCATCCTTATAAATTTTTGAAAAATGGTATTCAGTGGACTGTAAGCTCAGTATAAGTAAAGAATGTGACATGACATCCAAAAAGAGTTAATATAATTGTAGGCTACATTAAAACTTAGTTTCTAGATCAGAGAATACTATAGTACCAAGAATCTAAATGGTAGAAAGTCAAAAGGGTAATGTAGAAAAATATAGGACATGTTAAAAAGTCATATTAATGATGATGATATGCATGTAATAAGTGGTATAAAAATATTTGCCACAAAATGCATAATGAAATGGAATGTTCATGTAGCAAGAATATGGCAATTTTTAAGTCATTATGAACAGACACT
This sequence comes from Phascolarctos cinereus, assembly GCF_003287225.1. Lineage (NCBI taxonomy): Eukaryota > Metazoa > Chordata > Mammalia > Diprotodontia > Phascolarctidae > Phascolarctos > Phascolarctos cinereus. Next base: position 180,215,464 of record NW_027555514.1, on the reverse strand, counting down.
TTTGTGGATATAATTAACATTTTACCTTTTCCCAATTACATGTAAAATAATTTTAATATTCATTTTTTTAAATTTATAGTTCCAAATTCTCTCCCTCCTTCTCTCACCTACTCCCTCCCTGAGATGGTAAGCAATTTGATATAGATTATACATGTGCCATCACACAAAACATATCTCCATATTAGTCACGTTATAAAAGAAAACACAGACCCAAAAAAACCCCCACAAAAACACAAAGATAGTGAAAGATATAGAAATGTTGATGATTTATGTGGGTTTATTTCATATCCTGTTTGCCTAATATGAGCTGGAGAAGGAACTGTCAAACCACTCCCCCTTTTTAAAAAATCTCTTTGGGATATAGACTAGTGATTGTATTGCTGGATTAAAGGATATGTAAAGTTTTGTAGCCCTTTGGACAGAGTTCTAAATTGCTTTCTAGAATGGTTGCTTCAATTCACAACTATACCAACAGTGCAAAGGTATCCCATTTTTCCACATCCCCTCTGACATTTATAATTTTCCTTTTCTGTCCTGTTAGCCAATCTAATAGGTGTGAGGTGGTAGTTGTTTTAAGTCACCTTTCTCTAATCAATAGTGATTTAGAACATTTTATATATGACTATAGGTAGCTTTAATTTCTCTCTGAAAACTACTTATTCATATCCTTTCACCATTTATCAATGGGGGAATGACTTACATTCATTCTTATAAATTTAACTCAATTGTCTATATATTTGAGAAATAAGGCTTTTATCAGAGAAATGCTGTAAAAATTGCTTGCCAGCTTTCTGCTTTCCTTTTCATCTTGATTGCATTGCTTTTGTTTGTGTAAAACCTTAATTTAATATAATCAAAATTATCCATGTTACATTTTGTAATGCTCTCTATCTCTTCTTTGATCATAAATTCTGATAAGCCTTAGATCTGACAAACTATTCCACACTCCCCTAATTTACTTATGGTATCATCTTTTATGTCTAAATCATATAACCATTTTGACCTTATCTTAATATATGATGTAAGATGTTGCTCTATACTTAGTTTCTGCCAATTTGCTTTCCAGTTTTCCTAGCAGATTTTGTCAAATTGTGAGTTCTTGTCCCAAAAGCTTAGGTCTCTGGGTTTATCAAATCTAGATTACTATGATCATTTACTACTGTGTATTGTGTACTTAATCCATTCCACTAATCCATCAATCTATTTCTTAGCCAGTACAAATTGTTTTTGATAATTATTACTTTATAATACAGTTGGAGATCTGGTATGGTTGGTCCCCTTCCTTCACTTTTTTTTTTCAATAATTTCCTTGATAGTCTTGACTTTTTCTTCTTCCAGATGAATTTTGATATTTTTTATAGCTTTATAAAAACATTTTTGTTAGTTGATTGGCATAGCACTGAATAAGTAAAGTACTTTAGGTAGAATTGTCATTTTTATTATATTGGCTTGGCATATAAATGAGCAATTGATATTTTCCCAATTGTTCAAATATAACTTTATTTCTGTGAAATGTGTTTCATAATTGTGTTCATATAGTTCCTTGGTTTGTCTTGCCAGGTAGATGCCCGAGTATCATATATTATCTGTCATTATTTTAAATCATATTTCTCTATCTCTTGGTGCTGGACTTTGATGCTAACATAGGCAAATGTTGATGATTTATGTGGTTTTATTTTATATCCTGCAATTTTGCTAAAGCTGTTAATTATCTCAAGTAATATTTCAGTTGATTCTCTAGGATTCTTTAAGTATATCATCATATCATCTGAAAAGAGTGATAGTTTTGTTTCCTTGTTCCCTATTTTACTTCCTTCAATTTCTTTTTCTTCTCTTATTACTATAACTAACATTTGTAGTACAATATCGAATAGTAGTGAGAATGGGCATCCTTGCTTCACTCTTGATTGCATTGGGAAGGCTTCTAGCTTATCCCCATTAAAGATAATGGTTTGAACAGATACTACTTTTCCTGTGCTCTCTAGTGTTTTTAATAGGAATGGGTGCTGTATTTTGTCAAAAGATTTTTTGTTCATTGTTTTAGACAATCATATGATTTCTGTTGGTTTTGTTATTGATATGGTCAATTATGCTGATAGTTTTCCTAATATTGAACCAAACCTACATTCTTGGTATAAATCCTACCCGGTCATAGTGTATAATCCTTGTGACATATTGCTGTAATCTTGTTGCTAGTATTTTATTAATTTTTGTTGCATCAATATTCATTAGAGAAAGTGGTCTATATATTTTTTTTTCTGTTTTTACTCTTCATGGTTTATATTTCAGCACCATATTTGTGTTATAAAAGGAATTTGGTAGGATTCTTTCTTTGTCTATGTTTTCAAACAATTTACATGTTATTGGAACTAATTGTTCTTTAAATGTGTAGTAGAATTCACTTGTGAATCCATCTGGTTCTTGGGATTTTTTTCTTAGGGAGTTCACTGATGACTTGTTCAATTTCTTTTTCTAGAATGGGGTTATTTATTTTTCCCTCTTTTGTTATCAGAGCAATTTTTATTTTTGTAAATATTTACCCACTTTGCTTAGATTGTCAGATTTATTGACATATAATTGGGCATATAATTGCTTTAATTTCCTGTTCATTGGTGGTAAATTCACCCTTTTAATGTTTTGATACCAGTAATTTGGTTTTCTTCTTTCTTTTTTTTTCTTAAATCAACAAATGATTTATCCATTTTATTGTGTTCTTTTCCCCACAAAACCAGCTCCTAGTTTTATTAATTAGTTCAATGCTTATCTTACTTTCAATTTAATTATTCGCTCCTTTGATTTTCATGATTTCCAATTTGGTATTTAATTGGAGATTTTTAATTTGTTATTTTTCTAATTTTTTTTTGTTATTGCATGACCAATTCATTGATCTATTCTTTTTTCTATGTTATTGATGTAAGCATTTAGAGATATAAATTTTCCTCTAAGTACCATTTTGACTGTATCCCATAAATTTTGGTATGTTGTCTCAATGCTGTCTCTTTAATGAGATTATTGACTATTTTTATGATTTGTTCTTTAGGATTAGATTATGTAATTTTCCAATTACTTTTTAATCTATCTTTCCAAAGCCCCTTATTAAATGTAATTTTATTGCATTATGATCCAAAAAGGACCCATTTAATATTTCTGTTATTCTGCTTTTTGTAATAAGGTTCTTATGTCTTAGCATATGACCAATTTTTGTGTAGTTGCCATGTACCATTGAGAAAAAAAAATTATTGTTTTGTATTCCCATCAATTTTTCTCCAGACATTATATCTAACTTTTCTCAAATCTGTTCACTTCCTTAATTTATTTCTTGTTCATTTTTTGGTTAGATTTATCTGGCTCAGAGAGGGAAAAGTTAAGGTGCCCGACTAGGATAGTTTTACTGTCTATTTCTTTCTGTAACTCATTTAAATTTTCCTTTAAAAATGTGGCTATTACATTGCTTGGTGCATATATGTTTGTATTGGCATTATTTCACTGTCTATGGTACCTTTAGCAAGATGTAGTTTCCTTCCTTATCTTTTAAAATTATATATATTTTTGCTTTTGTTTTGTCTGAAATCATGATTGCCACTGTTGATTTTCTTTTTGCTTTAGTAGAAGCATAATAGATTCTGCTCCAGCCCCTCACTTTTACTCTATATGTATGTCTCTACTTCAAATGCATTTCTTATAAACAACATATTGTAAGATTCTGTTTTTTAATTCACTCTGTTATCTGCTTTCATTTTATGAGTCCATCCCATTCCTATCCACAGTTATGATTATTGTGTATTTCTCTTCATCTTGTTTTTCTCCTGTTTAAACCTTCTCTCTCTCTCTCTCTCTCTCTCTCTCTCTCTCTCTCTCTCTCTCTCTCTCTCTCTTCTCTCCTTTCACCTTGTTCCTCCTCACAAGTGTTTTGATTTTGACCACCACCTCCTCCAATTTGCCCTCTCTTCTATCTTCTGTTTCCCTCTTCTTTTATTTCCCTCTCCTCCTACTTTCCTATAGGTTAAGATAGATTTTTACACACAGGAGGGCATGTATATTATTCCTCTTTTAGCCAATTCCAATGACAGTAAGGTTCAAGCATTGCCAGCCACCCTCCATCTTTCCCTTAACTATAATAACTATTTTGTGCCTTTTCATGTGAGATAATTTGTTTCATTCTAACTCCCTCTTCTCTCTTCTCCTGGTGTAATCCTCTTTCTCACCCTTTAATTTTTTTTTAGTATCATCTCATCACAGTCAACTAATACTCACACCCTCTGTCTATGCATACTCCTTCTAACGGCCCTAATAGTGCCAATGTTCTTAAGAGTTAAAAGTATCATCTCCCCACCTAAATAGTTTGGAATAAGTGGAATCAGACTGATTGCAATATTTTGTTCTTGACCAAGGAATGTAAACAGTTTAACTTTTTTGAATCCCTTATTTTTTCTTTTCTCCTTTTACCTTTTTATTTTTCTCTTTAGTCTTGCATTTCAAAATTTTCTGTTCTGCTCTTGTCTTTTCCTAAGGAATGCTTGAAAGTCCTCTATTTCATTGAAGATCCATTTTTTCCACCTGAAGGATTATACTCAGTTTATCTGGGTAGATGATTCTTTGCTATAATTCTAGTCTCTTTGCCTTCCAAAATATCATTTCTGATCCTTTAATTTAGAAGCTACTAAATCCTGTATAATCCTGACTGTGACATCATGATATTTTATTGCTTCTTTCTGACTGGTTGTAATATTTTCTTGTTGACCAAAGAACTCTGGAATTTGGTTATAATATTCCTTGAAGTTGTCATTTTGGATTTTCTTTCAGGAGGTTATCAATAGATTCTTTCAATGTCTATTTTACCCTTTGGCTCTAGGATAACAGAGTAGTTTTTCTTCATATTTTCTTGAAATATTATGTCCAAACTTTTTTTTTAATCATGGCTGTCAGGCAGTCCAATAATTCTTAGATTATCTCTCCTCAGTCTATTTTTAGTTCAGTTGTTTTCCCAATGATATAGTTCAAATTTTCTTCTATTTTTTTCCATTCTTTTGAATTTGTTTTATTGTTTATTGATGTCTCATGGAGTTACTTTCACTTGCCCAGTTTTAATTTTTAAGGAACTGTTTTCTTCACTGAGCTTTTGTACCTTCTTTTTTCATTTGGTCAATTCTGCTTTTTAAGGAGTTATTTTCTTCAATGAGTTGCTATACATCTTTTCCCATTTTTTGTGCTTCCTTTACCAAGCTTTTGACTCTTTTTTTCATGATTTTCTTGTATCACTCTCATTTCTTTCCCCAACTTTTATTCTACTTCTCTTATCTGATTTTTAAAATCTTTTTTGTGCTCTTCTAAGAGTCCTTTTCTGGGCCTGAGACCAGTTCACATTTTTCTCAGAGGCTTCACTTATAGGCATTTTGACATTGTGTTCCTCTTCTGAGTATGCATTTTGATCTTCCTTGTCATCATTGTAACTTTCTAAAATCAGCTTAAATTTGGGAGGGGAAGGGGGGAGTTGCTCATTTTCCCAGTCTATTTTGTTACTTTTAAATTAATGTTGGGCATGTTCCTGTGATGGAGGGAGGACTCTTTCAAGCTTCTGGCAAAGGGGCATGAGGATTCACTGCTGTCATGAGCCAAGGGTTGGAGGGTTGGTGATGCTAGATTGTGTCAGAGGCTTGGGGGTCTCACCACTGCCTGTGCCAGAAGTCATGGGGACTGGGTTGGATCTGTGGGGCCTCAGTGGGGGCTAAGGGGCCTGGCTGTTGACTTGCCAAGATGCTGTTTTCATTGGATTGCATTCCTGTTTTGTCCCAGTGAGATGGACATTTCCTGCTAACCTTCTAAGTTATCTTGGGCTAGAAAAATTGTCTTACCTTGTCCTTTTGTTGGTTCTGCTACTCCCTAGTTCATTTTGAGGCATCATTTAATCATTGTTTGGAGATGATTTTGGAAAAGTTTAGTCAAGGTCCTGCCTTACTCTGCCATCTTGGCTCCACCCTCCCCAGTATGGCAAAATTAAGAACTGATATAAAATACTATTTGAAAAAACTTCTATGTTTCTACTTATACCTCTGCTAAATATCTCTACAATGGATAAATAGAGTCTTTGAATGAAATTTTCATGGGTATAGGAAAGTATAAATATGGAATACTGTTGATTGTTATTCATATCTCCTTTTCTTGGTAATAATAAAATCCAAACTTTTAAGTCTCAGTTCTTTCAAGATGACATTCTCAGCTGTTTCCACTGCTAGTACATTTCTTCTGAGATTACCTTCCATCTACACTGTATATATGTAATCCTTGGTTCAAAGAGCCAATTACATGGTACTCTCTCCTTATTGATGGGGATTGATTACCTGATAGCACATGCCTGAATGAGAATAGGGCAAAATTGGTGAGAGCTAGGGAAAATAGAAATCTGGTCTTCTGGCTTCCAACTTTGAGGGAGATGTACTATCCCAATCTCTCTTCAGGAGAAAAAGGAAGAAAGACTCTGGAAAGAAGCTAAAATGTATATCAGTTCAGTCTCTATCATGTCCTTATTCCAAACTACCTACACTAGAAACATTGGGAGAATTTCCCCTTGAGTGAGATCTAGGACTTGGTTGAATTGAGTTATCTTCTCCTGAACAGGACATCTCATTTACTCTGTATTGCCTGATATATATTCTCCTACATGTAGTTTCTCTGATTCTGTTTGAGATCTGTTTAAGCGGTTTATTTGCTGTTTTCTATGTGTGTTCATTCTGGAATTGACATTTCATGGGAAGGAAGTCAAGCCTTGGATATAATAATGATAAAAATAATATCAAAATTTATGTAGTGCCTACTATGTGTCAGGCACTACACTAAGTGCTTTACACTAAGTAGGAAACCCTCTTGGCAGCAATCAAAGTCACCTTTGCAGAAAGGTGGGAGGGGAGGAGACCTTAGAGATATATATTTTTCCTTCCTGTGAACCACCTTCTAGACAAACCCATGTGCACATACAAAATGTGCATGGGCAAAAAACAAAAAAACAAAAAAAACCCTCCTCCAAACGTATACCTTTATATATATTTTGTATATATGTAGCTGTTTACATATTGTTTGCAGCATTAGAATGTGAGATTCTTGAGATCAAGAACTATGTATTTTGCCATTCATTATATCTACAATGTTTAACATAGTGCCAAGGACATAGGATACATTTAATAAATTCCTATTGGCTAAATTAGTATTTTCTTCTTTTTCTGATATCTTTTAATTGATCCCCCAGTGTCTTCAAAGTTTTTTGACATTGAATATGGACTTTTCTATATGTGTTTTTGGCCCATTTCAGATTTTTTCTCACTTTTGTCAATTTTCATCAGTACCATTTCCACTTCCTCTTGCAATATTTCTGTCAGTGTGATGAGTCCAACTGTGGTAGATACACTGTCCTGGATGGTCAAAAGAGTTTGATATAAAACTCTTTATGAATATTAATCATATTTTATTTCTAAGTTGTTCTTTGAATTTCATCATTAAGTGTACTTGGAATGACTTGATTATGTTGGGTGTCTTGACATGGTTTCCTTAAACTTTTTTTTCTTTAACTACTTGATTTTTTGAGGCAATATTCTTCATAATCTTTCCACTATCCCTTGCCATTTTATTTTTTACATTTATTTTAATGTTTTTACATTTATTTTAATGTTTTATTGATGCCTTTTTTATTGGAATCTTTTCAACCCTCCTTCCATTCCAATGAATGATTTCTTATGGAAAATAGATATGATATATTGACAAAATCAGACAACGAAAGCATTATTTTATCCTCATAGTCTCCTAACTACATCTTGAAAAGGAAATGTATTTTTCATTCTTTCTTCTCTAGGACTTTTATTGGTTTGCCAATTACTGAGAGTTGACTTCCTTTATGGGATCTTTTCACATATGTTAATGTACTTATGCCTGTCATTTAAGAATTCTAAAAAAATATTACTTTAAGCTAGTGTTACCTTTGGCTGCCATGTTTCCCCTATTGGGAAGAAAAACTTGTATGCAGAAAGAAGAAATTCAAGGCCTCTTTAGTCTCCTCATTTTGGCAACTGATATATATCATTGGTTGTACCAATAAGAGATTAGGATTTTAGTTAGGAAATAATTATACTCTGCATCAATATTTGCTATTTCATTCATTTCTTATTTTTTGTTCTCAATAACTTATTAGATAAGTTAAGTTGGATTTGTTTGAATTTCAAGCTGTGCTTTTTTCCCACTTTCTCTTTTTTATATTCTTCATTTTACATTAATTTTGATCTTTGTTTTAATGAGTCATGGATCTGACTCTACAAAGACAAATGATTTGGAAGTGATTCCTACATCAGTAACAAATCATTTCCTATCTGTTAAAATATAATTGGTTTCATTTTCTGCTATATTATTTAGTGCCTACAGATTCTTTTCTTTCTTTTTTTCCTTAATAGTATTTATTTTTTCCCAACTATATGTAAAGATAGTTTTCAACATTCATTTTTGTAAAATTTTGAGTTCCAAATTTTTCTCCCAAACTCCCTCCTTTCTTCTCTCTCCAAGATAGCAAGCAAGCTGATAAAGGTTATACATGTACAATCAAGTTAAACATATTTCCACATTTGTCATGTTGTGAAAGAAGTGATTCTTTTCTTAAAGATAGTTTTATATAGCTATGAGGCTTCAGTGTAGTCAACATAGCTTAAGATTCTCTCATCTCTTTTTATTCCTGATGAATAATTTTCAAATCATTTTTGCCATCTTCCTCTGCTCCCACATTTTGTTTGTGTTTTTTTGTTTTTGTTTTTGTTTTTTGCTTAGTATCAAGTATACTTTTATTTTATTTGGGAAGTTTCAATTAATTCTTTACAGGATTTTTCCACTTCTTCATTCTCTGTAAATGTTGTTGGCAGATATAAGTGCTTCTATGCTGATTTTTTTTGTAAATATCTGTCATGATTACTAAAATACAAGTTCTCACAATATTCCACAAAATGATTTTTCTTATTGCCTTTGGACATAGGACAAAACCACGTCCATAAGCTCCTTTATTTGCCTGTCCAAGGAAAACTTCTGGATTTATCCTTCCATTGACCTGCAACTTCCCTTTGACTTCTGTTTTCATTCATCAGGAAAATGTTGAGATTGATATAGTTCACTTCCTCCAGTAATATGTCCACTTGTTGATCATTGGAAAATGATTACACTTGGAATACTAACAGCTTAATTATCCTTTATTGATAGTCTAAAAGCTGTAAAATTCTTGGTAGCCTCTGTCCCCCTTTCCTGCCAACCTGCTACTATCACTGAAGAAGTGGAGTGGAACCTTAGTTGATTGAATTGCATTTGCATTTTCATTTGTTTCATGAATTGCTTTGTTCAAGGAATTCATTACAGATTGCTTAGCCTACTAGTGGTGATTCTCCAGGCTAGTCCTCAGAAAGCAGACAGTCTTTTCCTGAGACAGCATTCAAAGTTTTTCCAAACTTGCTTGAACCTTCTGGAGCTTCTACATAGATTTCAGTAACTCAGCACCACCTCGATGTCACAAGGCATCAAAACAGGACTTTGAGGAGGCAGACATCATTGGAACTCCTCTCCAAGTTGGATTATGGTAGACAGAACAAGCTAATGTACTCATAGTGACCAGAAATAGGAAAGTGATTACTCTTCTGAACTCTGGTCTCATCAGTCCAAATCTAGAATATTGAAATAATTTCTGAATTCTACATTTTAAGAAAGGCATAAGATAAGCTACATTGTTTAGAGGACAATAGGATAGCAAAGAGTACTGACCTCTTGTCATATGGAGAGTTCGAAGAAAGTGAAGATGTTTAACTTGCATAAGAAAAAGCTAAGGGGGGAGCAGGGAATATGATAATTCTATTTTCAGTATTTGAAGGACTGTTACATGGAGGTAGGATTGGTCTTTTTTCTGACCCAAAAGGCAGATCAAGGAACCAAGGGTAGAAACTGAAGTAAGGAGAATTTTGGTTTGATACAAGGAAAAACTTCCTAATATGGGTAAGAAGAGGGACTAGATTTGTGATTTCCTTGGTTTAGGAGACTCCCAGGTAAGGGAACTCCTTTTACCAAAGCAAGTCAGCATCATCACTGCAACTTAGAGTATTACAAAGCTGTAGCAGAGCTGTGTGTCAAACATGCAGCCTTTGGGCCATGTAGCCACACATTCTCTAGTATAGCGAAAACCAGATTAAAATATAACTGGGAAATATTTAACAAAATAAATAGAAACATAATACAATATGGATAAAATATTTAAAAAACTAAATCAATATGTAGCTTTAAGGGATCCTTATGGGTTAGTGGCTGCCATTTCTATTTGAATTTGACACCACTGGCCTAGAGCACTGTTATCCTTTAATGAAATATGCTAACTTGGGAAGGAGTAGCATCTCCCTGGAAATTTCAAGTAAAGGTCACTTGTTTGGGGATTTGTCCAGGTGTTTTTCTTTGGGTCCAAGTTGCAATAGATGATCTCCCTTCTGACTCTGAGAAACCCAGATTCTGTTATTTTATCCTTGTCTTTCAGAGATAGCTATTTTTGTGGAACCAGCATTGGAACTATTTTCTTCTTCTGTCCCTGCCACTCATTAGCTTTTTGATTTTCAGCAAATACCTTCACACTTCTTAATTAGTTTCTTCATCCATAAAAAAAGAATATTTGCAATGGTTGCCACGCCCTTCTCTAAACACCCCAAAGCTTCATTGAAGTGTGGAGGTGAACTTAGAATCATGGTGATCAGGTCAGTGGTATGCAAGCCCTCAGAGCTAACCAAGTTGGAATGGTTTTGATTATTGGCTCAGAGAGCAATAATGTGTCTATCATCTGAGAGACAGCTTGGCTAAATTTGGAGGTTCTCATCACCACATGATTGGCTACTTTGGGTAACTAATTTATGAAGCCATCTCTTAGATGTAGAGGAAAATTGATACGTGTTGGTAGAGAAAGTTACTGCACTGATGGGATCTGGTATCTTTTTTAGCAACTAATTCTTAGAATAGTTGTGAGGAAAGTACTTTATTATTTTAATTGCATTCAAAGACATACAAACTGATACAAAGTGAATTAAGCAGGGCCAGAAAAACGATGTAAACAATTGCTACAACAATACAAATGGAGAGTAAAGAAATGCTAAATTCTAGGTATTTATAATGACTGTGTTTGGTCTAAATGCACCTCCTTTCTTTGCCGACATGGAAGACTGGGCTCTGAACACTGTATATATTGTTGGGTTTGTTTCATGTGTTAGTTTAACTGCTTTTTTTCCCTTTTTTTTTTCTTTTTATGATAAGAGATGGCTCTTTGGGACATATTAAGAAATGAAAGTGTCACAAAAAACAAAAGATCAATTAAAATAGCATAGATTCTGGGGATATGAGCATGAAAATCAGTATCATGTTTGCCCACATAATGAAATTGTCTTAAAAGCAGATATCATGCATCCCCCAGGAGCAGTTGCATGATTCCATAGGAGGTTTGAACAACCAAATGGGGAGCAGGAAGATGGGTTACATTCTATTCTAGCCACGATCACTAATAATGGGCTTATGTCCCACATAACTACCCTAATCTTTTAACCCACTTTTGCTCACCACTCTCCCCCACCCAACTCTACTCCTTCTTACCACTGGCCTCCTTGGTGGAAGTGAACCATTCATGGATAACCTAATGTATGCACAAACAGCAGCTGTACAGGAAAAAAAAATTCTTGCCTCTCCCATTCTCCATCTCCAAGCTCCCCAATCCTTGCTCCCCAGATCAACTTGTGGCTTTAGCTTGCACTTTGTCTGAGGCAATGTCAAGCAAGAGCCCTGCCTACATCTTTTTCATTTTTGGCAAGACAAAATCATACAGAATGAACCATGGATGAGTTTTGATCTGCATCATGGACCTCATTACAGTAGCTCTCCTCTAAAACCTACCCCTTTTCTGAACTTCTCTATTACTGTCTAGGGTACCATCATCATTCAAATCACTCTTGTTTACAACCTTGCTAATATTCTGAACTCACTACTCTCATCCCTCATATCTAGTCTGTTGCAAACCTAATCACTTCTTTTTCCAAAGTATCTCTCACATACATCCTCTTCTCTCAACTCACAAAGCTACAACAATCATATGGACCTTCATCACTTGAACTATTGTAATAGTCTTCTAATTGTTCTTTTTTCCCCAAAAAACTTTCCTCTCTCAACACATCTTTCACATGGCTATCAAGGTGATTTTCCTAAAGTATAGGTCTAACCATGCATTCCCCCACTCAGTAAACTCCTGGAGCTCCTTATTGACTCTAGGATCAAATATTATTTGATCTTTATCTCATCCTTTTAAAATTTCTATTTTTGTGTAAGTTTAATAATGTAATATATGCATATAATTTAGATAAGTAAATATACATATATTGGGAGTATATGCTCAAAAATGTTTTATTGCTTGATATATGCAATCAAAAAAGTTTGGAGCTCACTGCTCTAATAGATGCAATGTAATCAACATCCCAGTGAGTGCCCTGAACCCTACTGAGATCACACATTAAACCTACACCAAGGAATGCATGATGACAAGCCATTTTCATACAGCACAACTTGGTTCACACTTAGTTTGTTATGAACAGTGCATCTCATCGGTGAATCCCATAGCATTTTATGATTAAGAGTATGATTGGTGAGAAGATATTTCAAACCTCAAATGATAAATTTGGGTCAGAGCAGCATTAATGAGTTTATCTGGAAATAATCATTAAGTCGGAACATATGCACACACTGCACATTCTGATGGTAATTTCAGCCTATTCATCATCACGACATTTCTATCAGGTCTACAGTAGTATGCTGCTGTTGTGCAACGCAGTCTTGGTAATTCTTTCTCCCAACTGATAAAATGCAGCTTTAAGTTGCTTTTTGGTTTGGTCTCTTGCTTCCACTCTACTAGCTTTTATACACACACACATACACACATGTATATGTGCACATATGTATGTGCACATATGTATGTACATATATATATATGTACATATTATATGTGTACATGGAACACAATGGGATCATGACTAAGAAAAATGTTAAATTCAATGTCCTGAATAAATTAGGATACTGATAAAACAGAATAGAAATTAACGTTCTAATTGATCAAGAGTCTATCTTAATACACATAATGCAAACTAACCCAAACTACTTAGAACCATTTTGAAATGATTCTTTTGAAATAATAGTCTTTCAAAATATACCTAATCTATAATCTTTAGCATGATGGTATAAGCATATCCCACCTACCACTAAAAGAAATTCCCCACATAGTAAAAGGTTGCTATGTGTTTCTATTCACCACAGTGATTGGATTCACATCATAGCAAGTGTAAACACCTTTTATTAATCTGATATCTTTAAACAGTGCAATATTTAACCTTAATATGAACATTTGTGTTGATCTTATCTATGACCATAATTAATTTCACTTAATTGCATGCTGCTTTAGTTCATATGCAAGTACTCAGAATACGATTTGAAAGAATCTTAAAAATCATCTAGTCCACACCAATGCATGAATTCCCACTCACTCATTGGTGAGGTGGGGTACTTAGAATACTCCTTGCTCCCTAATGCCATGTTCAAGATCACCCTGTATTACCATCACTCATCAACCTCTAAATCTACATCTACTATCCAATTAAATTTGGTAGCTTTTGCCTACTGACTTTCAGGACACTTTCCTTCTTTCCTCAATTAGTTCAGGAACTAGCTCACAGTCTTTCTCTGCTCACCAACTCTTGCTCTTATATTAGGGAACTTAAAGACATACACACACACATACATACATACATACATACATACATACATACATACTTGCACGTATGCATACATATGTAGATAGATAAATAGACATAATGTAACCTCCATGATCCTCAACTTAGTCATTTTACATGGTCCACTCTTCCACCCCACATAAGCTACACACAGGGATAATAATGCCTTTGATTCTCCCATTACTCACAAGTGTACCTCTTCCATGTTAATTAAATCTGAAATTCTCTTTATTTCATCACAATTTCTTATCATTCCACCTATCCTTTTGTCTTGGAACCACAAATGTTATCCTTCATCCTTACCATGATCTCCAATCCCTGAAACTCTTAGTTCTTTCCCAGGGCATTACCCTTGACTTGGCTATACTTTTCAAACCCTTCCCCATTTTGAACACTTGATGATCCAGTTCAACTCTATGTTGTCATCTTCTCTTTAGTATTTTGTCCCTTTATCCATATCTGCTCCCAGAGGAAATAATGAAACCATGCTGACTGGACCCATTACAAATTTGTTAAATAATCTCAACTAAGCTCTCACTGTAGCAAGGTAATCCTTTTTTATCTTCTCAAGTGATTCACTATGCTATTCATTACAGTGGCTCTTCCAAACTTTTCTATCCCTCTTCAAATCTCCCATAACTCCCCCTCCTCCCAATTTCTCAGCTGAGAATGTGTCTCATGTTTTACTGGGAAAAAATGAAGCCATTCCCAAGAGCTCTCTTTTTTTCCCCTTCTCATCTTATATTGCTCAAATGTCTCATGCCACTATTTCCTCCTTCATCTTTGTTTCACATGAAGAGGTGGTGCTTCTCTTTGCCAATGCAAACCACTCTACTACCTCTCCCTTGATCCCACCCCATCCAATCTTCGGTAGATTGTACCTTCTATCATCCCAACTTTCTTACTTCTCTTCATTCTCTACCTCTCTACTGTCTGCTTCCCTGCTTTCTACAAACATGTCCATGTGTCCCCCATCCTAAAAAAAACACTACCTTGACCCCATCCTCACTACCTATTGTCCCATATTTCATTTCCCTTTTGTAAACACTTGGAGAAGTCCACATACAAATGATAATTTCACTTTCCTTCCTCTCACTCTCTTAACTCTCTACTGTATGACTTCTGACTTCATCATTCAGCTGAAACTCTCAAACTCTCTCTCCAAAGTTACCAGTGATCTTTGAATTACCAAATCAAATTGTCTCTTATCAATCCTCATCCTTCTTGGTCTTGCCACAGACTTTGGTGTTGTGGATCACTCTCTTCTCCTTGATACTCTCTTTTCTCTAGGTTTCCATGACTCTCCTTTATCCTGATTCTCCTCTTACCATTCTGACTGCTCTTTCTCAGTCTACATTGTAGGTTCTTCATTCAAGTTAAGCCTGCTAACTATGGGTGTTCCACAGGGCTCTGTCCTTGGCTTCCTCTTCTTCACCCTCTGAACCATTCTGTTTGGTGATCTCATCACATCCCATTGATTCTTAGATCTACTCGTTCAACCTAATATCTCTTCTGACCTCCAGATTTGCATCTCCAACTGCCCATCTCAAACTAAATGGATTGTAGGCATCTTAAACTCAACTTGCCCCAAACTGAAATCATTATCTCCCTCCCCACCCCCAGTATTCCCCTATTCTGAACTTCACAATTATCATTGAGGGTACCTCTTCTTCCGCTCCTCAAGGCTACTATCTAAGTGTCATTCTGGACTCCTTGCTCTTTCTGTTTCTTTCCTCATCCCTGCCAATATCCAATCTGTTGTGAAGTCTTCTTGATTTTACCTTCATATCATCTTTCATATATACCACTGCTATTACTATAGTGCAGGCCCTCCTCACCTCATGCTTGGAGCACTTGTTGATTGGTCTTCTTGCCTCAACTCTTTCCATAATGCAGCCCATCTTCCAGTCAGCTTTCAAGCTGGTCTTCCTAAAGTTAAGTCTGACCATGTCACCCCCAGACCCATTCAACCAACTCTAGTGAAAACCTATTACTTTCAGGATCAAATACAAAATCCTCTATTTGACATCCAAAGGCCTTCATAGCCTGGCTCACCCTTACCTTTTTATTTTTATACCTTACCAGCCTCCACATATTCTGTGATCCAGTGATATTGGCTTGTTGGCTGTAACTCCCATAAGTTTGACCAGATCTATACAACATATGGCCCAAAGACTGCTTGTGGCCCACCAGAGGATTTCTGGTGTCCCATGAAAAATGTAGAGAAGGAAAAAGAAAGTAAGATGTAACTAGTGCTCTGTCTGTGCCCCACTTAACCTTCCTTCCACCAGTCACTCTTGTGCCTCTCCTGTAACTTGGTGGGTGGGTTGCCATTGCACACTTTCTCCTGTTTGTCACATGAGCCATGGCAACCAACCATTGTCAATGTGTCTCTAGTTTGACAGGAGCCAAAGCTGTCTCTTTTTGCTGTGTTTTCAGTTGTTACTGGTGTTGAACAGGGACAAAATGAATGTAGCCACACACCAATGCAGCTGCCGCACACTAAGCAATGAGCGGCAACAATGTGAGGGCTTCTTTCCCTCCCTCACTGAGCAACTGCCCTCCAAGTTACATGAACATCTGGCACTCTCTCCAAGGTCAGACATTCAGTTCAGTATTTCTTTGTATTTGAACAGTTGCTGTGATTTTTTGGTTGTAACATTAAAGCTTGGGGGGATGACTTTGTAAAATGGGTGATAAAAAGAAATGGAAGATCAAATCAGAATATAGAATATTTAATCCAGAGTGGACAAATAGATACTTGTTTATTTACCTGAGAGACAAAATATTGTGCCTTCTTTGCTGAGAAGTAATAGCCATTCCAAAGGAACACGATCTTCATCACCATTTTGAATCAAAGTATCCTGACTTAAGCAAATTGGGCACCAACGAAAAACAAATTAAAGCATTCAAATTATTGAAAAATCTCGGTGGGGAACAATAGTTTTTCAAGAAAGTAAACTCAGAAAATGATGCAGCTACTAAGGTCAGTTTTCAGATTTCTAAAGAAATTTATTCCAAACATGATTCCAGAGTAAAATAAACTGATAGCTGACAAGAAGTATATGTCCCATTAACTAAATGTAAACAGTAAGAACACCTGAAAAATGTATTAAAACTTGTACTGCTTAGCAAACTAATTTTTTAAACATCAATGTGATTTCACGATAAATAAAAATCTTAAGTAATAAGTGTAATTAATTAGTATTAATTGAATTTTCCTTTTTAAAATATGGCTTATTTGCAAAATAGTTTGATCATTAATTATACCTTTACTTGGAAAATGAGTTGCTAAAAACCCATCTGTGGCCCTAAAAAGTTTAGCCTCTTTTAATTTTGGCCTCTTCCTACTGCCAAGTTCTGCAGTTCTGAGTTTGACTCTGGGCATTCTCACTGGTTGTCTCCTATTTCTGGATCTATCTCCCTTGTGACTTCTGCTTCCTGGATTCTCAGGATTCCCTTGAGTACCAGCTCAAATTTCATCTTTTGCAAGAAGTCTTTCCTAGTTCCTCTAAATTCAAGTTCATTCTCTCTGTTAATTATCTCCTATTTATCCCAAATATGTCTTCTTGTTTAATACTGTACACAAATGTTTGCACATTATCTCCCCAATCGGACTGTGAATTCCTTGACAGGAGGACCTATTTTTTGCCTTTCTTTGTATTCCAGCATTTTGCACAATGCTTGTAGCAAATGGTAGTACTTAATATATGTTGTTTTTTAACTGAATATTTTGCACAAAGGCTTTCCATACAGACTAGGGGAAAAACTGGAAAGCAGTTTGGCAAGAATTAGGCATAGACAGACATCTCAAACTAAATACCAATGTAAGGTCAAAATGGATAAATGATTTAGACATAAAGTGTAATATTATAAGTAAATTAGGTGAGCATGGAAAATGTACCTTTCATATCTATGGAAAAGGGAATAGTTTATGATCAAACTAGAGATGGAGAGCTTCATGAGAAGTAAAATATATAATTTTGATTAGATGAAATTAAAAAGCTTTTACACAAATAAAACTAATGCAGCCACATTAGAAGAAAAACTGGGAAACTGAAAATTTTTTGCAAAAAAAATCTCTGATAAAGGTTTCATTTCTCAAATATATAGGGAACTAAACCAAATTTATAAAAATAAGAGCCATGCTTCAGTTGATAAATGGTCACATGATATAAACAGGCAGTTTTCAGAAGAAGAAATAACAGCTATCAATAGTCACATGAAATAATGCTCTAAATCACTACTGATTAGAGAAATGCAAATTTAAACAACTATGAGATACCACTTCACACCTAACAAAGTGGCTGACATGACAAAAAAAAGGAAAAATGACAAATGCTGGGGGATGTAGAAAAACTGGGACCCTAATGCACTGTTGGTGGAGTTGTGAACTAGTCCAAAAATTCTGAAGAACAATTTCAGACTATGCCTAAAGAGCTATAAAACTATGCATACCCTTTGACCTAGCAACACCATTATTAGGTCTGTATCTCAAAGAGATCAAAGAAAAGAGAAAAGGACTTATTTGTCCAAAAAACATTGATAATAGTTCTCTTTGTTATGGCACAGAATTGGAAATTGAGGGGATATTCATCAATTTGGGAAAAGCTGAATAAGTTGTATTATATGATTGTGATGGAATATTATTGTACTACAAGAAACAACGAACAGGCTGATTGTAGAAAAAGCTTGGAAGATGTATCACCTTATGCAAAATGAAGTGAGTGAACCAGGACAACATTGTACACAGTAATAACAATATTGTAAGGATGATCAACTGTGAAAGACTTAGCAACTCTGATCAAGACACTGATCCAAGATACATAAGATCTATGATGAAAAATGCTATCTACTTCCAAAGAGAGAACTGATGAACTCTAAAGGCAGATTGAAGCAAACCATTTTGCTTTGTTTAAATTTTCACTGTGTGTGTGTGTGTGTGTTTTTCTTCTGCAACATGGCTAATATGGAAATATGTTTTGTATGATTTCACATATCAAATTGCTTGCCTTCTCAAAGGTAGGGAGGGGAAGTAAGTAGGTATGGAATTTGGAACTCAATAAAAAAATGTTCATTTTAAAAATATATATATAATTGAGAAACATTTAATGACAAAATATTTTTTTAAATTATGGACTGGGTCTAGTCTCAGTAGCAATTTACCTCTGAGTAGAGGGACTAGGTTCCTCTTTTTGCAAACTTAAGCTCCTTAAGTCTTGCACCTCTACCCCACATGGTACATCATTTAAGTTATACTCATGTCTAGTCTCCCCCAAAAAGGGTGTAGAAGATTTTTTCAACGTACGATGTGAATAACATATAGGACAATTAATTCATTTCTGTACAGAAAAGGAATATTAAATGCAGAACACTCAGAAGTATTCATTAACAGCAAAAACAAACTTAAAATAGAATCCAAAAAATTTGCAGGTCTGTTAATTAAGCATTTTGCACTTTACCTCAGTCTAGCACTGTCTTTTCATGTCTTAGTATATGTATATTGGTAAAACAGGCTTAGTCAATCCTTCAGTCAGTGACCACACTCTCCCATGCAGAAGATTCTCCTGCTGCTGACCATCTTTAAACCAATGAGACCTAGACCCTCTAGATTTTTCTAAAGGTCTTGTACATATACATCTTGCTTATTTGCCCCAGATCGGGAAAGAACAAACACAGTAGAAGGGCAGCCCAAATCCAGGCTCAGTCTTGCTAAAGCTGAACATGCAATTTAGCTGCCTTGTTCTTGTTGCCTTATGAGTTAGGTGGGAGGGTGGGCAGCAGCAAACAACTCTTCCTCTACCACTCACAAAAGTGACTGCATACTGTCCTGCCACCCACATAGCTGGAAAGGAATAGGAAGGCAGGTTGACCTCTTCAGTATTCACTGAATCATCACCTTCTTTTACTTAGCTGCTGATCAGAGGACCCTTCAACATACCAAAGACAAGACTTTCAGTGATGCATCAAGACAGACCACAAGCATACTGCAAAAATCACCAATGGTGCACCAGAATGAAAAAGTACAACATTCTCCAAAAGGAAGTGAGGCACGGCCCCTACTTCACTCACAAAGTGGTTCATTTTACATTCGGACACCTCTAATTGTTAGAAAGCTCTTCCTTACATAAAATACATGCCTCTTCTCAAACACAGGGACAGTGTCTCCTTTGACAGCAGTGTGCGTGAGGGGGAGCCGAAAAAGCTATTTAAAGCTATACCTTTTCACATGCCAACATGAGGTACTTAAAAATCACTGTACCAACTCACTGCCTCCCACATGCACAGAGATTACAACGGCACCCTACTCTTAAACTATCAATTTACTCACTGTGCACATATACAAAAAGGACAGGCATCCCTAGTGAATTTCCAGATTCCTATCAAATTAGGGAGTATTAATTAAATACATCAATCATCATTTCCTATACTACCTGTTACTTCCTGTCCTATTTACTTCAATGATATTTTTACCTCCTTAGAAGAAGCCCAGTAAAGAATAGTTCATTTGTCATTTAGATTAAAGTGTATTTACTTAAGCAAAAGGTAAAATTATAGTGCATCTATACTGAGTATCTGAGTAGATACTGAGAATCAGACCCCTGCCACTCTTGATATGATCTGAGTTTCTTCAGCCTCCTTTCACTCTATCTTGAGCATCTGCTTTTTGACATACCCAAAAACTTTTTTAGAGAAGTGCTTCTAGCACCCTGGTTTTGGAAATATAAGGGGAAAGGAGTAAGGAGGTAAATTATTTAAAAATGCACCAACTATCTTGGTTCCCATGTAGCTGATGGTGAATGAGCTCAGTTTCCTGATTGCTCAGACAGGTTAATGCTGTTTCTTTCCTGACCTGAGGAATCAGATGACTTCCAGTTATCTCCAAGGGTAGTGAGCTGCCCATCAGTCTAAAAGAGTAACAACCTGCTGAGTGTATACTGTCAGCTTTAATTAAGGAGAAGTGAGGGAGAATGTCCCCTGGGAGAGAGCCAGATTCACTCTTTTTTAGAAGTCTTACAAGAGCTCTTGACCTATCAAATCCTAAAGGCTGCCATTAATGATAGCTAAAGCACCTTGTTTATTGATTGATTATTTGTTGAATGCATGAAGCCTACATGAGTAAAACATGGGTTATAGTCATAACAATTCTAATCTACTTCCCTGTAACTTCTGACTATTGGCCCCTTTTGTAGCCACACAAGTTTCATCTCCAAATATTGAAAACAACTTTCACATATCCTCTAAATCAAATTTTTTTCTCTTGGCTGAATAATTCCATTGCCTTCAACTGTTCTTAATATGATATGATTACAGTCATCTTGATTATCTTCTTATTAACACATTCCTACATCGTTATTTTAAAAAGTGTAAGCAGAACTGCACTCAGTACTTCAGACATGATGTGATCAGCCTGGAATATACCAATACTATTCTTTTTGTTCTAAACAGTCTTCTATACATTTCTTCTATACTTTTGAAATGCTAAGATTACTCAACATGACATAATTGACAGATAACCAGACAATACCAGGGTAAGGAAGACCACATTTTAAGTCCTCCCTCTGACACATGCCAGTTGTTCAACCCAGAAAAAAACAACTTCTCAGTTCTCCTAAAGAACTCTTTAAGATGGTGAATTTCAGAGCAAGGCTTGACCTGCATTAGGGAGGGAAAAGGATAGTGAGTAGAGAAAGGAGAGAGGAGGAGGAAGAGGAGAAAATAAAGAGGAGGAGGAGGAGGAGGAGGAGGAGGAGGAGGAGGAGGAGAGAGAGAGAGAGAGAGAGAAAGACACAGAGAGAGGGACAGAGAGACAGAGAGAGAGAGAGAGAAACAGAGAGAGAGAGAGAGAGAAAGAGAGAAAGAAAGCCAGACAGAGAGAGAGAAAGAGGCAGACAGACAGACACACACACACACCACACACACACAACACACACACACACACACACAGAGAGAAGAGAGAGAGAGAGAGAAGAGAGAGAGAGAGAGAGAATTAGTGGAAGAACATTTAGCAGCCATGTCATTCTGTTAATTTGAAGTTCACTATAACCCCAGGTCTTTTTCACATGAATTGATATGTCTCCCCCCTACATCTAGTTTCAAAAAAAATCAACTACAGTAGCACAAGAAAGGTAGACATTCAACATGGATTGCATTTATCCCTATTAAATTTCTTCTTGTTATAGCCCATAAATCTAAGCCTTTCCAAATCTTTTGGATCTTGATCTACCATTCAACAAAAGGTGTTTGTCTCAATATTGTTACCTACAAATTTTGTAAGCATAGAATCCATGTCTTTATCAAAGTTAGAGATTCTGAATCTGGGTTCCACAGATCTATAGGTTTCTGGAGATCAGTGGATTTGATGAGGAAAAATGAATATTTATTTCATTACATTTGGTTTCCTTTGTAATCTTTTCTAACTTATTTAACATGTTTAAAAACATTCTGATAAAGTAACCGTAAGTTCATTAGACTGCTAAAGGTATCCATCCATGATATAACAAGATTTAAGAAGCCTTTATCTAAATCATTAATAAAAAGAGTGAACTAAATAAAACCTTAGTATGCAACTAGAAATGGCTATCCAGCTTGACATGAATTCATTAATTTACATTGATATCCAACCAGTTGTAAATTTACTCAACTTTATTATCACCCATTCCATTTATGTCTATTTTCTCTACAAAAATACCATGAGATGCTTTGTAAAAGCCCTTCTGAAATTAAGATATGCTAGGTTTATAGAACTGTGTTGATCTACTACTTCAGTTATCCTGTACAAAAAATGAGAGCTCATCCTAGCATGTCTTTTTCTCAGTAAATCACATTCTATCTTCTAGTGTTATACAACTTCCTTCCTATATGTACACAAACCATTCAATAATCTAGTTGGTAATAGATTTTTTATGATAATAGATATCAAACTAACTCACTATACTTTATGGAATCTAATCTATTTTCTTTTCTGAAATCCTTTTTTTATTCCCATTTTCCCATGGGTCCTAAAAATTACCAATAGTAATTCAGCAATTTTATCTAGTGAATAATTTATCCAGACCAAAAGACATGAACTCATTTAGAGAAATTTTCTCACTAGCTCCTTATCTGTCTTAAGTCTTCAATGCTTTCTTAAATAGAAAGCAGAATGGACAAGTGGAAAGGGCACTGGACTTGGAGTTAAGAAGTCCTGGGTTCATAATCCTGCCTCAACTCTTAAATATCTGCATGACTCTGGGCAAGTCACTTTACCTGTCTTGGACTCCCTTTACTTATTCTAAAGATAGAATGAGATTGGGGAGAAAGACCCTAAAGTTTTTCTAGCTCTAAATCTATGATCCTATATGAAGATAAATGTAAAGGCTCATACGAGTTCGAAAAATCAACTTCAAAAACACAAATTGAAGCAAGTATGGCTAAAAGAGAGCTGAAAAAGATTTGGAGGTTTTAATGAATTATACACACAATGGTGTGATATGACAACCAAAACCAAAAAATAATATTCATGTCATCTTGCCAGGATTATTTACAGCTCACATTCACATAGTGCTTTAAGATATTTCTCAAAACAACTTTGTGGGATAGATAGGAAATCATTATTATATTTTATAGAAGACAAAACTGAGTCTCTGAAAGATGCAATGAGTTGTTGATGATCATACAGGTCATAAGGAGCAGAGCCAGGGCTTGAATTAAGTCTTCTGTTGCCAGGTCCAGGTCACTTTTGACTTTACCATGTTGCCATTAGAGAAACAACATGTTGTTCATCTGCTATAGGTTACCAGAATAAAATCACACATAAATCTTGAGTTCATAGCAAGCCAGATCAATATTTAATGACTTAATGGCCTATATAAATTATACCCCAGAGTACTGAATTTTCAGATGAAAGTGCTGAACTATTGCTAGTAATCTTTTAGAAACTATGTAGAACAGGAAATTGGAGACAGGCAAATATGGATACTTTCAAAAAGGGAACACATTGAATAAACTAAAATTTAGCATTAATCCACAACAAAAAAAAATTCATTATGTAAGGTTATCCTATTGGAACAATTAGATATATTCAGACACGTTCAGGCTATGATTTACATTGAGTAAATTTTGTGTGATAGCCATGATTAAATGCTGTGGATATACTATGCTGGACGTGATTAGGAAATATCTTGGGCCAAATATTATTTGGGGGTGGGGGGAAAGATACAGTGTTTTAGGGCACTAAGTTGTTTTCTAGCTCTGCAAAGTGCTAGAATGAAGAAAAGTACCTTTGGGCAGGAACTAATGAGTCACTGGACTTTTTTTTTTTTCAGTGAGGGGAGTAATATAAAGGAGACAACCACATAGGTTTCTGGAGTTAGAATTTAGGAGAAGACAGATGTTGTCAGAGTTAAGACCAGAACCTTCATTGAAAAAGTTGCTCTCTTGTTAGTTTCTTAGGCTATGTAAATGAATCAGAATAGCCCTTGATTAATAATGAAGTTGTGTTATTTGCCACTCATTTATCTAAATATGCATGTGACTAGAGAGGGTCATGGTAAGGATCAAAAGCAGACAGTTTTTGAAAGTGCTTTGTAAATGACCAAGCACTACTTAAATGTAAGTTATTATGACATCACACATTATCACAAACCAGTCAAACAAGTATTTACTAAGCACCTACTATTACATGCTAGGTACTGTGTTTGCCACTGAGGAAAAAAAAAGATAAAAAATGAAAGTTCCTCCCATCAAGGAAATTACCTTCTATTAGGGGAAGTGATGAGCACAATTCAAAGTATACATAATGCCAGGTGACATCAGCAACAAGATGGTACACTAGATTTTTTTTTTCAGATCCCCATGAGTTTTCAAATTATACACAGAAGATAAAGCAACTTCAGCTGTTTCCATGGTTTAGGGCATCTGGAATCCAAAAGAAGGTTAAAAAAAATCCCAAACCCAGGAGCATTCTCTTACCTGAGCTCACTCAGCATCCCCTTCCACTTCTTATGTTATCAGCAGCAAGGCTGCACTAACAGACTCAAGGACAAGACATAGACTTGCATCAAAAGCCACTCCTACACCCTGGTCCCCCTTCCCTCTCTCCAGTGCTATACAGCAGGGCTTCTTAAACTTTTTCCACTTGCAACCCCTTCAGTGCTTCTTAAACTGTGGGTCATGACCCCACATAGCCCTGGCTGCAGGCTGTGGAAATTTTCTCAGACTTCAACAGCCAGGTTGGCCATAGCTCTTCAAGGGCAAAAAACTGCCAGGGCCTGAAACTTAGACACACCAACAGGGTGTCAGAAAAAGCAGTCTCTACTAGTGCTGGAGAAAGCAGGCTCTGACCTGCCAGTGCCCTTCTAGAGAATAAGGAACAGAGAAAGTAGGTCAGGTCACCAGGACAGGACATGGAGCACAAGGGGAGCTCTGTAGCACTCCACCAAGCTTAAAGGAAGAGCACAAAATCAAGCTGGGGCCAGCTCTGACCACCCAAAAGTAACTTGAAACAGAGACCTAGGCTGGCGAACTGTGAATTGCACATTTTTGGAAAAGACTGAGACATTTTGAAGTTCAGTCTCCAAGAAAACCACAATCAGAGAGGAGGGAGTCAGAAATGAGCAATAAGGAAAATAAGGGGGTGGGATAAGAGCTCAAAGTACCACAGATTCCAGGAAGAAAAATATCTCAAAAATCCTGAAAATATACACATAAATCAATAGGAGAAATAGTAAGAACAGGCATCCAGATCTAGTAAATGAGTTCAGGCATCTGAATAAATACTGCAGATAAGAAAATAACCCAACACTTGGTAAGACAGAGGACTCTATGGAATTTGAGGAGAACATGGACCCACAATACACTGTTCCCGAGTAGTTTAAAAAGAGAAATGAGAATTATGAGAGCTGAATTTATATCCTACACAACAAAAATAAAGAGCAGAATAGAAAAACTTGAATCTGCAATGGCAAGACTCACCAAAGAAACAAAAGAAATAACTATAGATTGTGGATGCAAATATACTGAAGTGAAAGACAATCTAAAAGAAGAAAGTCCCCATATACTCCAAAATATTTATAGCAACATTTTTTGTGACAGCTAAGAATTGGAAACAATGCAGATTTCCATCAATTGAGGAATGGATAAGCAAATTATGGTGCTGTTTGAATGTTATGGAATACTACTTTGCCGTAAAAAATGATGTGTATAATGAACGCAGAGAAGCATGGAAAGATATATATGAATTGATGCAAAGTGAAATAAGCAAAGCCAATACATACAGTAACTCCAATAATTAAATGTAAAGAACAACACCAAAAAAACCTAAAAGTAAATGTAACAGAATTATAAAATCAAGTGAGACTTAAATTAGGAGATATGACAAGACACCTCAAACCTACCCCTTTGCGGATGTGGGAGGTCCACAAGTGTCACACATGCATGTTTTTAAACGTTCTCAATGTATCAATCAGTAGTGCTGACTTTTTATTCTGTTTAAAAGAAAAAAAAACACTATTTGTCTTATGGGATGGCTCTCAGGGATGGGGAGGGATATATAGGATACTATGGTAATGTCAGAAACAAAAAAAATCAATAAAAGTTTAAAAAGTAAAGTATATATGAGAGACATACAAAATAAATGCATTGTATTTTTTTTTTTTTGCTTCTTGGTGAGACGATTGGGGTTAAGTGACTTGTCCAGAGTCACATACCTAGTAAGTGTTAAGGGTTCTCCTGACTCCAAGGCCAGCAATAAGGCTAGTTTGGATGGACCATGGAGTTAAGAAAACAAGCATTTATTAATCGCCTTGTATCTGCTTGGCACTATGTTAAATGCTTGGAATGCAAAGAAAGGCAAAAACAAAGCAAAACAAAAACAGTTCCTGTCCTCAAGAAGCTCACAGTCTAAATCTATGTGGAATAATGTATAATAAAGCTGTAAAATAGGTTTAGAACTAGGTTTAGAAAGGTCTTCAGTGCCAAATGGAGGTGTTTGCTGTTGACCCTAAGTATACTAGGGAGCCACTGGAAGTCTCTGAGAAGATGGTGATATGATCACATCAAAGTTTTAGGGAAATCATTCTGACTATTTTGTGGAGGATGGATTGGAGAAGAAATACTAGATACAAAGAGATAAATTAAAAAGCTCTTACAATGGTCCATATGAGAGGTGATGATGATGATGATGATGATAAAAAGCATTTATATATCACTTTCGGGCAGGGAGGTGGATAGCTCACCCGGCCTGGAGTCAGGAAAACTTGAATTCAAATCCAGCCTCAGACACTTACTACCTGTGTGACCCTGGGCAAGCCACTTAATTCTGTTTGTGTCAGTTTCCTCATCTATTGAGCTGTGGAGGAAAATGGTAAAACACTCCAGTATCTGTCAAGAAAACCCCAAAAGGGATCATGAAGAGTCCAACATGACTGAAATGACTAAGCAACAAATACAGCACTTATTCAGGCTTGCAAAGCACTTTTAAATATCTTATTTTATTTGCTTCGCACAATGATCCTGTAAGGTAATTTTATTAACTTTATTTTACAGATGAGGTAACTGAGATTGAAACAAGTTAAGAGACTTACCCGGATCCTACTGGGTAAATGTCTCAGTTAAGAGGTGAACTCAGGTTTTACTGACTTCAAGTTCAGCATTCTATCCACTCTACCACATGGGCTACCTGCTTTGAGTGCTTCATAAGTGAGGTGACCACGTGAGTAGAAATTAGAGGGCAGATACTGGAGTTGCAGAGATAAAAATGACAAGATTTGACAATTGATTTTATATATGACAAACCTTTTAATGTGATTATTTTGTAGTGAATATATTTAAATACTACAACTTGAGGTAAAGTTCTTGTTTAAAACAACAAGGCAATTTTTTTTTGTTATTTGTATCTCTATTGTCTAATGGTGCTAGTGCCTGTCACTTAACCTCTGCCTCAGTTTCCTCATCTGTAAAAGGATGATAATAATAGCATCTACCTACCAGGTTTGTTGTGAAAATCAAATGAGATAATATTTGTAAAATGCCTGGAACATAGTATGTAGCATTCTCTCTCTCTCTCTCTCTCTCTCTCTCTCTCTCTCTCTCTCTCTCTCTCTCTCTCTCCTCTCTCTTCTCTCTGCCACACACACAAACACAAACACACACATATGTATCCTCATGAGCTTGTACAGCATTCTCTGCTTGACATAATCCCTATGTGGGCTTCAGAATTCATAGGTATTATTTTTACCCAGCTTACCATATGAAGAAAAAGCTTTTGGAATGGCTACTCAGCTGGAACTAGGTGAGTTTTCAAATGCCATTAACCAAGCAAAGCGTGTTCTCTTACAAGTTTTGTTTGAGTGTGAAAAAAAAGACCTTCTATAAGCCCTTTTTCAGAGTGAGAGATGTTGGACCTTTATCTCCACACCTGGGCTGCCTCCATTTGGCTTTACTGTTGCTTTTCTGTCTATTATATATGTTATCTCTTGCTTTTAGGTGAAGGAGTAGAAGATATGGTGACAATCCTTTGAGCTTCAAAAAGTCGGAATGGCGAACCTCCATAAATCCAGTGCCCAGAGTCCAGGCTAAAGTTTGTTACTAGTTGAGGTACTAATGTAGCCAGGAGGAGTGTGAATCAAGTCCAGAAGTAGCTAAAAGCAGACTCCTCCCCCACTTCCAAATTCAGAAGTCAACGTGGTATAGCAAATGCTTTGTAGAAATGACTATCTCTAGGTCTTCAACTAAAAGAAATAACAACAACAACAAAAAGAATAGACACAATGGAGAAAGAGTAAATAGCAGGGCCATGCACTCATGGGCACCATGGTCAGAGTACAGGTGGGGACATCAAAGACTGAGACCTCTTTACCCAACACTGGTTTATAGCATTTTTTTGGCTCCTCACTTGAAGAAAATAGGCCTTGGCCAGTTAAGGGTGTTTGGAATGCTTAACCATTTGAAGATCAGAAGTTTCTCAAAAGGGTCATCTTCTTCCCATGACAAACTGACAGAAATCAATACCTACTCTAGAACATTCAGGGATTTTCTTAGTCAAAGCATGATGCACATACTCAAAAGGACTGGACTCTCATTGATCAAGCTCAGTCTCACTTATCATTTGTTCTAACATAACATTTCCAACTCAACTAAATTTTTGAACAGGTCAATTAGCTCAAACTTTTAAGCTACTTATTTTCTCACCTTATTTGACACATGTAATCCACAATCCCTTGGAATTTCCTGCTAAGGGCAAGGAAATAACTTTCTCCAGATGAACCCTGATTTATCATCAAATGTTTAAGGAAATGTAGTAAAAATAAAATAAAAACAAATATAGTTCTCCTCTGTTCTGGTTGCTATACATTAATTTGGACATGAGAATGGGAAATTTGACTACCTTTCACTTTTTTTCTGAAATAGGTCTTCACAGAAGAAAATTCTTTTCTCCTCTAAGCCTACATTTTTGGATATTAGTGATTTGAAATTCAGCTTGCTCACCAAATCTAAAGACATAAGAGGGATTTATTTGCTTTTCCATAACTGTTATTCCAAGAATGAAAATAAGTTCATAACTATCCACAGAGGTTATGGCAAAACTCTGGTCTGGAAAGTGACCTGATTGTGGGAGGCACAGTTTTAGTAACTGCTTGAAGATAGCATCACCTTTTTCTATTTGTGCACAGCTGCTGCCACAAACTGATTCTCTCTGAGGTCTGTCTCAGGGACTGACACTACAAATGGAAGGGTAACCAAGCTCAAGATCAATGAATGCACGTACTCAGGAGAAGCAGCATTTTGAAACAGCCTACTATAATGAACAGAGAATTGATTGTTAATTTATGAAATTCTGAAATGAGGGAAAGCACATCCAGTTCTTTGAATACCCATCAGAAAAGACTATGATGGCAGAGGGAAACGGGGCAGCAATCACAGTTTAAGCACAGAGGTTGTGGGGGAAAAAGCACACACAGGCAGAGACAAGGAGCGAAAGCAGTATGGAGGTAGACGGGATGGGAATAGGGGACAGAATGGTGAAGGAAGGCAGGCTGTATGGGGGAAAAGATAGGGAGGGGGAGATGTTTCATTTTTATGGTGTTTTTTGTGGCAACAGACCAATTCTTATCTATGCCACCTTGGGGTCAGTTCATTAACACATCCAAATCATTTCAAAGTTGATGGTAATTCTTTAAAGTTAATGTGTCCTCAAAATTAGCAACATCTTTTGATATTCTGCTGGTCTACAATTGTGGCAGTCTGAAATTTGACTGAGATGTGCATATCATAGGACCAGAAGGCCCTGACAGCAGTGCCTAGATGATTTTTACTGCTTCAAAAAATTACCAGGATGTGAATTTTGGTTAATATGTGATACAAGTAGTAAATTATGTTCTTTTGATCTTTGGGATGGTTTGAATGTGACTACCAGGCCAGTGTGCAATGTTATTTACTGCTATTGTCCCAGCTTACTCTGCTGACTAGCGGAGAGGGGTGATGGTTAGGGGAACCAGAGTAACGTGCAATTTTACCACAGCTATGGAACTGGATTCCAGACAACTTGGGATCAAATTCTGCCTCATATATTAGCT
Source organism: Phascolarctos cinereus (assembly GCF_003287225.1). NCBI lineage: Eukaryota > Metazoa > Chordata > Mammalia > Diprotodontia > Phascolarctidae > Phascolarctos > Phascolarctos cinereus. Next base: position 180,185,103 of record NW_027555514.1, on the reverse strand, counting down.
CTATGATTTTGGGCAAGTTACTTAATATTTCTGGGCCCAAGTATCTTCACTTGTAAAATGGGGATAAATAAAGTCACCTACTTTACAAAGTTATTGTGAAGTTTGAAAATGAGATAATTTATGTAAAGTGCTATACAAATACAATTATTATTGACAGGAATAATATCAATAATAGCTATTGAGATTAATGAAGGGGGTAAACCATTGTCAGCATTCTAACACATTCTGACATATGACTATGTTACAGAATTCTCAGTACATCTTGGCTGTTCCCTCTTAAGGAGGCTGAAAAGGAGATAGGCTTATGGATCTTGGTGGTGGTGGTGGCTGCAGTGAAATCCAAAGTAATTAATTACATTTTTTATGGGCCCATTCCTATTTATACAATACAGACTTATTAATTTAAAGGGAAAAAGCTTTTCTATTAATTATTGTGAATTAGTACAGTTTTATTTCATTTAGTAGGAAGTATTGTAACTTCTTTGATCAGATATACCTGTAGTCAAATGTAGCTAAACAAAATTCATGGGAAGCAGAATAAATATTTTTGTGTTATTCATTGTTATTTATCTGCCTTCCCCTTGCACTAATGATGATAATTGAGTGGATGTTTATGTAACATACCTCACATACTTTCAAGTTATGATTTAAAAAGATTTTATGTTTAGAAGTGCAATAAAATATAAAGAAAGGATTATTTCTCTTAGACATCAAATATCATACATCTTAGGTTGTAAACTGTTTGCTTAGTCACTAGATAAACTCTTAAGTGGTCTTTCAAAAGAGTCAGACTTTGTTTTGGTGGAGAAAAGGGGAGGGAAGGAGAGGAAGCTTAATTAACTAGACTGACAGGCTCCATAGATCTCTCAAGTGTTTAAATTAAGGATTGCAAGTTCTCTAAACTTGACAAGGCAGGCAGGATTGTCACCGCTGCTGTCTGAAGTAGAGGTAAGGACAGATTAAACTAGTCCTATCTCTATCATAAGCATTTTGTTTTGGACCTTAGAACTTCACAGTGTGAATAGGCCTGAAGATTTTCTTTATTATTTGAAGATAAAAATAAAAATAGAATCCCTAAAGTGAAGATCATTCTTCTAGAATTTAGTATTTGCTATTTCACCGAATGGTAAGATGAGGGATTCAAACAATGACGTATAACTCCATGGAATGGAAGGCATTCCACTTTGAAAGTAAAAATATGTTTGAACTACATATTGGCTCCCAGGATTGGTATGCTTACATCAGATAATGATTGATACACATTAATATGTTGGCTGTGGTGATTTCAATTCTGCTGAATGATGTTAATGCTCATTCACCCAATCAGGTTTTTATAATAGAATAATATTTTATTAGATATCTACATGTATATATTTCTTGTAAATATATATTTATCTACATATATGTGAGTATATATATATATATATATATATATATATATACACATGTATACATATTTGTGTATAAATTTATATTGTTTGTGGGTTTTGATACAAATCTATGATATCATCAATGAAGGGAATTACTATTGTAGGAATTCTCCAACAATCCAAAGTGGCAAGTCTTAGAGAGTATCCCAAGACACTTTTACTAACTCTGTGACTTTGTACAAGTCGCTTGGCCTTCCTTGGATTCTGTCAAATGAGGGAGTTGGATTAGATGACTTCCAAGGTCCTTTTCAGTTCTAAATCTATGATCATACGATCATATACAATCTCAACTGACTTGCCAAAGGTCACAGTTACCAGCTAGCATTAGGCAGAGGCAGGACTCAAATCTAACTCTTTTTGACAGTATGGCCAACCTTCTATACCCTATACTACTCTGCCTCTTTACATAAGAATATACACATACATATAAATTCTATACATACATTTGGAGTACTTTACTATGAATTTCACATTAGTAAGTCAACATTAAATGATTTCTAGTACTGTAACAATTTCTAGAATTTAGAAAACATTTCAAAATATAAAAAGCTTAAAAATATTGTAAAGGCTAAGAAAATGAAAATCATAGGAGCACAAGCTGTGTTTTCCTCACCACTACCCATTGAAGGTCAGGGATGCAAGAGGGAAAAAGAAACAATTTGGCACGTGAGTAGGTCTAAAAAGGTAGTTCCTGATAATGATTTAGGTTTCTTAACTACGGCATAAAAGTATCTAATGTGATAATATATATAATATATATATATAATATATATATTAAATATATATATATATATGTGTGTGTTGTGTGTGTGTGTGTATGTATGTATATATATATATATATATATATATATAATATTTTGTATATAAAATAATACGTATATGCACACACATATACCTACATATATTAAATACTCAACCAGACCTTCAGGATTGCTAATAAAGACTAATGAGAATATATTTTCTTGTAATCAAATCAAAAGGGTGTTTGTTTTTTTGAGGATGAAAGAGAAAATTGCTTATGTATACCCATCAAGCAATATACCTTACAGGTCAGCTATAGATATGCAAAGATTTTGGTTATTAAGCTCAGAGGTTCACACAAACAAAATCCAATAAAGGAGCCAGCAGTAAAACCTATCACCTAAATGTTTAAAGACATTGCCCACTGTTTGAACAAGGACATAGAACTAGAGGTCCTAACACAAGGAAGCAGAATTGTCCTCAAAAGTATTCTTGACACTGAATGAGATGAAATCCATGACTCCAATATAGTTTTTGGATGGGAATACTTTCTCCAACAGAAATAGTATGAGTAAAAAGTAGGGTATGGTAAAATTGCATATGAAGGAGGTATATTCTGTGGAAATTCAAGAAACAGGAGAAGCATGGAAAAGAGAATTTTGGAGAAAGGCTACAGAGGAAGAAGCAAGCTTTGTTCTCATTAGAATCTAGGTTACCTGCTTAGACACATGATATAAGGAATTTGGGAGACAGTCACAAATCTGACACAGAGGCATGATTTAGTAGTTATGGGATATAAATGATACAAATATCTGCTGGAGCTCTCTGCCCAAAACAGAGTAGCTGGTAACTTCTTGTCTTGCTTTCTATCATGTTATTTTCATTCTCCAAAAGGTGGAAGAACCAACAAGAGAGAATTCTATTCTTGATCTGATTATCAATAACAGAGGCAGAACTGGTAAGAAAGTGATACAAACATTGTGGAGAAGTGGACATTCTCTCAGACTTTGTGACAGAATAGAGAAAAGGCTGGGCATAGTCTAATATGTGATCTAGATTTTGTGAAAACATCTCAAAGAATTCAGGACAAATTTGGTCCTGTGGAGTAAAGTTCTTCAAATTACTCCAGGAGGGATAGAAAATTCTCAGAGATAAAATTCTGAAACCTCAAAAGGAAAATATTCCAATAAAGAGGAAATATACGGCTTCTCTGGAGAGAATGATATGGACATGTAGTGAATTCATTAAACAACTTAGTTTTTAAAAATATGTATAGAAGCTGGAAGAAAGGATGCATATAAAAACTCATGACCCAGGCTTTCCAAAAGATCATCCAAACTACTAAGGCTTGAAATGAAATGAAGCTGTAAAGGAAAACGAAAACAGCTAAGGTAATTAAAATATTTTTCCTCAAATTATTTTGGCAGAAAGGGAAGGATCAAACATGGGATTGAACCTCTGCTTTGGGTAAGTTTGACAATTATTATTGACAACAAAGAGAAGAGAGAGAGCTTCCATTCTTATTTTCTCTGCCAAAGAGAATGACTCCTGAATGGGAAACGACAGAGCAAAAATTACTAATAGTTACTACATAAGAAAAATAAGGAGATACTAGGAAAGCATGTAGCTGTCCTTGATGAGGCCAAGACACCTGACACAGATGAACTATATCCTTGTATAGTGAAGAAATTAATGATTGTGATTGACAAGCATTTTCAGTTAAATTTGAAAGATCATAGAAAATGGGATAACTGGAGAAGGGCAGATATCTCTAATTTTGAAAAAAAATAGAAAAGAATAGAGGTTGCAAACAATGTCAGTGATTTTCACTTTGATTCCTAACAAAATACTATTAAACACATAAAAAAGGAAGTTACAAAGAGCCAAATTAATGTCAATTAGGACTATCATGTCAGAAAAAAAGAAACAAACAAAAAACCCAACTAATTTGCTTCTTTGAATGTGTATTAAAGTAGAAGATGCAGGAAATGTACCTAGATTTTGGCAGAACATTTGATAAACCATCTCATACTATTTTCACCAAATGATGAAGACGTTGGGCTAGGGGAGAATACAAGAAAGATGGATTCAAAACCAGTTGAATGATCAGACTCAAATTGTAATCATTAATGTCAACTTGGTAAGACATGTCATGTTCCCAAGGGATGTGTGCTTGATCTTATGCTGTTTATCAGTATTATCAATAACTTCCATGATGATTTGGCCTAGAATGGATGCTTATCAAAACTCGGGGCTATAGCTAACACCTCAGATAGGATGGAAAAGTCCTAACAAATTAGAAC